>NW_028141165.1:7972348-8246085 GCF_030444845.1 Prenolepis imparis
AAGCAGTGGTATCAACGCAGAGTACTTCCAGTGCTGTTCTTCGGTTGTTCGTGATTAAGGGTCGCGCGCTTCTTGTCGCTCCGCGAAAGAACGAATGTATTAATTAGTATCTTTAGTGGTTAATTATCGTATAAATATGATCACGTCGCGCGTACCAACATCGTAATCGCGCTCGCAAGCGCGAGAATGATCTCGTTGGTCGTAAATCTCGCTCAATATTCGTCTCGCTTGCGTCCTTCGGCGACTTCCGAGTGCGTCGAGGCGAAGTCGCCATTTTCGTTCGACAAGCGCTGCTACGTTCTCGTGGTACTTTCCACTGTTCGTGATTAACGGTCGCGCGCTCATTGCCGGTCCGGTCCGCGAGTGTGTGTTAATTAGTGTCTTTGGTGGTTAATTATCGTATAAATCCGATCGTGTCGCGCGTACCAACATCGTAATCGCGATCGCAAGCGCGAGATTGATCTCGTCGGCCGTGAATCTCGCTCAATGTTCGTCTCGCTTGCATCTTTCGGCGACTTATGTGCGTCGCGGCGAAGTCGCCATTTTGATCATCTTCGTTCGATAAGGCCCTCCGATAAATGAGCCTTGAAAAAAAGCGGCGACACGAAAATGGAGCATCTGTCGTGCGCGAATAAGCTCTCGCGTTTCTCGCGTTTTTACCGAAACGCGTCGAAGATTGTGATAGTTAAAACCCGGACGTCGCCGCTCGTCGCGAACGAAAAAAAGTAACGCGAGTGTAGTATTTCGAAGCTGTGCTTTTACGAGGACAGTTCCCGACGCAACGCAGAGGTTGGTTTCCTACAGGAAAAATGATGCCGGCGAAATGTGAGTCGAATTATTTATATCATTATTTATTGATTATAGAAAAATATACGCCCAAGTATTCATAATTGTAATATATAAAGCTTATTATGAAATCTGTTTATACTTGATTCACACTTGCGATCGCAATAACTGAATATCTCACTAGCGAATTTTGGAATCACTATGCAATCAAGAAAAAATATATATATATAATGGGTCTTATTTTCACATATATATATATACTTATTTTTCTTAGACAATATATTTTCACAATCGTACTCGATAAAACAAGAAAAACGTCAAAACCGCATGGCTCTACCTATTCTGGTTTCCGAGATATCTATTTTTTAAAATTAATCCACTTTTATAATGTATAATATGTAACACATTCTGATGTTTAAAATTTCAATAAATATTTTACTATATATATTTTTTGTTTTTCTGCTATTTTAATCGTTTCTTGAATATTATATACTAGAACAACATAAGCGCGCGCTATGCACGCGCTATTCTTCGATTTTATATAAAAAGAATGATATTTTTATATAAAGTTTGTTTAAACTTAATTAATATTTTTTGACAGAAATCAGCTGATTAAAGCGTTAATTTGTTAATTAAATTTTAAAATAATAGTATGTAATAAAAATTATAAAGTAATAATATGTTTTAAATAAAATATTATAGTACTTTAAATTCGATTAATATTTTTTCACAGAAATCAGTTAATAACTGTCAAAAATATTAATCGAGTTTAAGGAAAATTATAACATATTATTTAAAACATATAATTTTAATTTTTATAACACATTCTTATTTTAAAATTTAATTAGCAAACAAATTAACGCTTTTAATCAGCTGATTTCTGTCAAAAAATACTAATAAAGCGTTAATTAAATTTTTAAATAATATTATGTCATAAAAAGTAAAATAATGATATGTTATAAATAAAATGTTATAGTACTTTTTAAATTCGATTAATATTTTTTGACAGTTATATCAGCTGATTTCTGTATCATTCTTTTTAACATAAAATTGAAGAATAACGCGCGCTTGTGTTGTTCTAGTCCTTTTCTAAAAAAAAAACATGTTAAATCGATTCCCGCAATTATTGTTGACAATCATCGCGAGGATCAGCAGTTTGACAGTTTATCCAAAATTAAATTAAATTAAATAATAATATATGTTTTAATATTTTAAATTGGATTAATATTTTTGACAGTTATGAGCTGCTTTTTTCAAAAAATATTAATCGCGGACAAATAAGTTTATATTAAAAGAATATATTATAACATACTCGTATAATATTATTTACATATCTACAACATATTATTATAATTAAAATTATAATATTTTGTAAGTAATAAACACAGAGAATTTTATCTTAAAATTTACCCTGAAAATCATGGTAATCGTGGGACAATATGATATGGAAAGAATTTTATGAGAATTTCCCTGATTAATATTTATCACAATAATAATATCTATTACAATAAAATATTAAATATGTTTGATTAATTTTACTATGCAGTTTAGTAAGAAATAATCCCAGCTCATTTGCTTTAATAATATAATTTTTTAAATATGACACATATAGGTAATATGAGATATTTAAATAATCGAGCTGGAGTTAATTTTTTAATCTATATACATATATTCTTGCCCAAATAAAAATATGCTATAAAAATTAAAATAATAATGTTATAAATAATATGTTATAATACTTTAAACTCGAATAATATTTTTTGACAGAAATTTGCTGATAAATGTCAAAAAATTTTAATCGAGTTTAAAGTACTATAACATTTTATTTAAGGCATATTATTTTATAAATTTTATTATATATTCTTATTTTAAAAATTAATTAACAAATTAACGTTTTAATCAGCTGATTTCTGTCAAAAATATTAATTGCGGATAAAGTATTATAACATATTATATTATTTAAAATATATTATTATAATTATAATATGTTGTAAATAAAATCATATGTTATAATATATAGTTATAATATAATATATGTATAGTTTGTCCGCGATTAATATTTTTTGACGCAGAAATCAGTTGATAACTGTGAAAAAATATTAATCCTAGATAAAGCATTATAATTTATTATTTTCAACATATTACTATTTTAATTTTTATAATTTATTTTTATTTTAAATTTTAATTAGCCAATTTACCCTTTATTAATATTTTTGACATACATCAGCTGGTTAAAACGTTAGTTTGCTAAATAAATTTTAAAATAATATTATGTTATGAAAATTAAAATAATAATATGTTTTAAATAAAAATTTATAGGACTTTAAACTCGATTAATATTTTTTGACAGTTATCAGCTGATTTCTGTATAATTCTTTTTAACATAAATAAATTTGAGGAATAGTGCGCGCGTTGCGCGAGCTTGTGTTGTTCTAGGCCTTTTTTAAAAAAGGCATGTTAAGTCAATTCTCGCAAGTTTATATATATATATATATATATATATATAATCTGTACTGTGAAATTTTAATTTTAAGCTAATGTATCGAGTGTTCCTTTTTTTTGCGAAAATTCTTCTTGTCGCTGAAAGAAGAGGCGTCAAACAATTTCCAAATTTTTCGGAAAATAGATTTTTTTTCAACTTTATTTTCATCTCTGTGCACAGTGTATTTCGAAACAATCTGTAATATTGGATGATTGCAAAAGTTCGTGCCCGATTTGCATAGATGGTGGTAATAACTTCAAATCGGGCACGAACTTTTGCAATCATCCAATATATACGCGAAAAAATATAGCAGCGTTAAATTAATCATTTATGAGATATTGACGCTAAATTGAGAATAAAATAGTCCATTGATTTTAAAATGGAATCGCGCATAATTCTGTATTCGCAAGCTGCCTAAAAGTTGCCTCTTTTTTGTGATGTTGATTAGCTGCCTCAATATGCATTGTAAATTATATTCATAGCATCGAGGCTGTCATTGCGAGGGTTAGCAGTTTGACAGTTTGTCCAAAATAAAATAAAATAAAATAATAATGTTTTAATATTTTAAATTCGATTTATATTTTTGACAGTTATTAGCTGATTTCTGCGTAAAAAAATATTAATCGCGGATAAAGTATATATATATTATAACTATATATTATAACATATTATTTTATTTACAATATATTATTATAATTAAAATAATAATATATTTTAAGTAATATAATATATTATAATATTTTTTATTTTATTTTATTTTATTTTATTTTGGACAAACTGTCAAACACACTGCTAACTCTTGCGATGACAGCTGCTCGATGCTATGAATATAATGCACAACGCGAATCGAGACAGCCAATTAGTATCGCAGAAAAGCGACAACAATGTCATGCCTTTTTTTAGAAAGGGATAGAAAGGGATAGATAAGTGAAAGAAAAATTAGAATAAAATTAATTGGCAGAGTAAAACTATTTCATGAATCTTATATATTAGTAAATGAAAATAATAAAACAATGAAAATAACTGTTATTTATTATCTTATTTAGAATCGGCTGCTGTCAGCGCAGGAGTAGAATAGATCCAGTACTGCAGCATCCGGTGAGTGAAGAAATGATACAATTTTTATGATTAATTATCTATCTGATAATAGTGTTGTTGCATCATGTTTGTCAAATTAATATAAATCTAAAAAATAATCTGGTCCTTTCTTTTTTTCAATAATATACTTCATTTTTATGATTATAGAAAATATACATATGTATGTGCATGTGTGTATAGTATATAGTGAATTAAATTTAATATATTTTAATAATGGTCATATTTAAATAAAAAAATTATTAATATGACGTGTAAAATTAATATATTTAAATAATAAAATATGATGCATCTCGTCATTAGTTTTTATTATATATACACACATGATAAGAGAAAGAGTAAGGAACAGTAATAGAAGAAAATCACAAATATACAAGATTAAATTTTATGAATGTTTTTTACTATGAAAATATTATGGTGACGAACACACACGGTCAAATCAGTGGAACTAAATCATACAATATACATGTTCTCTATGGGCTTGTTATGCGCTAAATTATTTTATACCAGCGGAAATTAACATACATATTACTGTGCTTACTAAAATGTCAATGTTTCACACATCCTAATGTAATAGCAAGCTTTAAAAAAGCTTCTGAATTGCAAAACTTGAAATTAAATCTGCTTCTCAATTACTTTATTACGAATTTTTTTAAACAAAATTCTTTCATGTTTTTTTTATAATATAATACTTGCATAGTTAAATATGAATTTGAATTTAAATGTATATAATTTTACTAATTTTTATCCGAATAAATTACATGCTATTAAAAGTTATTTCAATTATTACTTAACACACACACAGTAAGAACTTTTATTAATAAACAAGTAATACTATATTTTAATTCTCGATCAATCTTACGATCAATCACCTTTTCGAAAGTGAAGCGTCCAATTATATAAATACGAACACAATATGATCGATACATATAATACGTACGATGATCTTTATGATCTTATGACCAATATTTTTGTAGGACTATATAATGAACAACGCGAACGTTATGTTCATAGATGTATTATGTCCAAAGACAGTCCCTCAAACGGGATTGAGATTTTTTCATTTTATTTGTATTTGTTTTGTTTGTATTATTGTTTAAATTTAATTTACATCAATATATTAGCGAATAAAATGTTCAATAATAACGTGCATTAAAATTATTCTTAGCCAGATTAATTTTTATCATGTCTTTGAAGGATATTTTTATACCATTCAATTTCGCGCATTTAAGAATTATTTGTAACAGTGCATTTTTAGATTTCCGTCACGCTTCTCTTCTTTCTCGACGGAATTTGCAGTCAGTTATTTAAATTTAATATAATGAAGATAGTGTAAAGTCAATCTACGGTGCTTGTTAAGTTTGACAAAAGGTCTGTTATGTGTCATCGAAAAATTTAAACAAGAAAGTTAATTAAAAGTTAAGTTAATATTGACATGCTCTTAACTATCGCTGCAAAGTATATGAGAGTGCTATGCTGAAGACTCTTTTGGTAGGAGTATTTTCTGTTCTCAATAGTGATAATGATCATAATGATGCTGACAATGCGTGAATTCTGTTCGTTATGATATGGTTCGATTCTCTTGCAGGCGTTCGCTCGCCACTGACAATGAGATAAATCATGTCTAAAGTGTTTTATTATTGTCGGCATTACATTTTTCTTCTTAGGACATTCGTCTTAGGGCATAAACGTTTTACCGCTCCCGTAAAAATACTTTTTTCGTATTATTTATTTATCACTAATTTTAGATCATATATATAGGTCTTATCACGCATGATTTTATCGCACCAGCTCGATCGTTTCGATCATTTTGTTTCAAAAATATCGGGTAATATCCAATATTCGAACAATTTTATTGAAGATTGAAATCGAATTATCTGCTTCTTCACTAGATTGTGATTGAAAGAGACCGCTTTTATCGTTATTTTACACGCGCGTGTACACATTTAATCACTAAATATTTAGTAAAATTACTTCTACTCGATGAGAGAAGTAATACAAGTTTAACGAGATATTATGTAGAATATAATTCAACTCACACAATCTGTTATAGATTTGATAAGTGTAATAAACGATTACTAAATTTTGTAAAATTACATCAATATCCCATTTTTGCAGTAACGGCCATTTAACATGAGGTTAATTTAAAATGACTGTATTATAATTTGAATTATTCTTCAAAAGTAATATATTAAACTTGTGTGCATTAAACAAATAAATCTCTATTATTTACATCGTTATAAATTCTTTTTAAATTGTTGAAATACAAAATAAATAAAATTTTATTTATATGAATTAGAAGATACGTTTTTACTTCTTGCATTTATAATAATTTTTTATCACAAACATTTATTTATGTTAGATTTATGATATTTTTTAGACATATAGCTTTCATGTACCTAGTATCTGTTTCTTCTTATTTATATCAAATAAATAATTTACATTCAATCAAAATAAAGAAATTATATTTTTTTGGAAACAAATTCTAATTTACAAAAAAATTAACGAAGCCTCTTACTCATACTTCGCTCACACAATTTTGTCATAATTTTCTTTTATATAATTTTATCGCCTTATTGTAAATTATAAACAATGTAATCCGACATAATGTCCTAGCCAATATTGCTATTTGTAAACATAAGAAATAAGAAAATACTGTTGTTAGTGAGACAATATATAACTAATTATGAGATAATGTTTTTGTTTGGGATTGTTCGAAAAGTTATTCTCAAGAGCAATTATAACCGCAACAGTTCGCTAACATTATTCTTATCGATTTGACAACTTCATATTGTGTGGCATAAATTTTTAAAGTCTTACTTTCTCTTTTTCTTTTTGAAGTAAAAGAAAATTTTGTGTGAATATAATTTTTAAATATAAATTATAACATTAGCTGAAAAAGTTCGCCAAATAGAAAGGAGTTACACTATGTTCTCGTGTAAGCAACAGAAAGGAGTCTTGCAAAAATTAAAGAACGATAATACAATAGATGAAATTACTACTGATCATAAAATTTCTCCAACAACTATTTCCAAAAAGACATATTCTGGTAAAAAAAGAGGAAGTAAATATGAAATCTTGCAGAAACAGTTATATATGTGGTTTCAAAATTGCAAAAAATTGGGACAAAATATTACCGTTTCGGAATTTAACAAAAAGGGACTGAAATTTATGGACAAGTGTGATGCTCCAAAAACAGATAAGGCAAGACTCAATTGGCTGTTGAGATGTTTCAAACGTTTCAATAATTCATTGAACGCGGAAAATCTCGTACAAGGAAGTGATTCGATTGAACCATCTGCTAAAAAATTTATTCAAGAATACACCCACCTATTGGAGAATCAAAATATTGAAAGAGATAATATTTATATTATATTCAAGGTAAAATTTACATGGCAAAGTCTTCTTGGGATTACGCAAAGATGCAAGAAAGAAGTTCACTTACTAAAATTAAAAGATGAAGGTTTAAGTATAATATTTTGTACAAATATTACAGGTAGCCATAAACTATTACCATTTTATTTTTATGATGGTAACATGCAAAATACTTCTAAGGATTTCAAAAATATGCCGAACTTATGTACATCAAAAGATGGAATGCAAAAAATTCTCACAAATTGGTACAATAATCACTTTGTGAAATTGAAGAAAACAAATGCAAGCTGCAAAGTGCTTTTAATCATTAAAAGTTGCGAGATGCTTCCTGAAGTTCTTTCAAAATATATCACGCAAAATGACAATTTTGAGATGTTGTTTTTTCCACCTAACACAGCTTTTTCAGTAGAGAAAAATATTATTCAAATGATGAGATACAAATTAAAAAATGTATTAAATGATTTTTGCAGATCTTATGATATGAACATTTATATCAACGTGATTGGCGATAAATGGACAAGTATTGAATCTACATACATAAAAAATTTATGGATAAAATTTTTATCAAAATTTGATACGGAAAACAATATAAACGCGGAAACGCTCGCGCAAGGAAATGATGAGATTGAACAATCTAATGAAAAATTTATTCAAGAACTCACCCATCGATTAAAGGAGAAAAACATTAAAGATAATATTTATATTATGTTCAAAACGAAATTCACATGGAAAAGTCTTCTTACACAAGAAGGCGAGAAGAAAATTGGCATACAAACTTCAATAAGTGACGGTTTAAGTGTAATATTTTGTACAAATATTACAGGTTGCCATAAATTATCACCATTTTATTTTTATAACTGTAAAACGCAAGAAACTTCAAAGGATTTCAAAAATATACCTAACTTATGTACATCAAAAGATGCGATGCAAAAAATTCTCACAGATTGGTACAATAATCACTTTGTGAAATTGAAGAAAACAAATGCAAGCTGCAAAGTGCTTTTACTCGTTGAAAATTGCGAGAAGCTTCTTGCAAAATGTGTCACGCAAAATGACGATTTCGAGATGCTGTTTTATCCACAAAACACAATTTTTCCACTAAAGAGGAATATTATTGAAATGCTAAGACGCAAATTTAAAAATATATCAAATGATTTTTGCTGTTCTTACGATATGGACATTTATATCAACGTGATTGGCGATACATGGACAAGTATTAAATCTGAATATATAAAAAATTTATGGAAAAACTTTTTATCAAAATTTTATACAGAAGAAAATATAAACGCGGAAACGCTCGCGCAACGAAATGATGAGATTGAACAATCTAATGAAAAATTTATTCAAGATCTCATTCAGCAATTGGAAGAGAAAAATAATCGACTAGAAGCGGAAAATCTAGCATCAGGAAGTAATCAGATTGAACAATCTACTGAAAAATTTATTCAAGAATTCACCCATCGATTAAAGGAGAAAAACATTAAAGATAATATATATATTATGTTCAAAACGAAATTCACATGGAAAAGTCTTCTTACACAAGAAGGCGAGAAAAAAATTGGCATACAAACCTCAATAAGTGACGGTTTAAGTGTAATATTTTGTACAAATATTACAGGTTTCCATAAATTATCACCATTTTATTTTTATAACTGTAAAACGCAAGAAACTTCAAAGGATTTCAAAAATATACCTAACTTATGTACATCAAAAGATGCGATGCAAAAAATTCTCGCAGATTGGTACAATAATCACTTTGTGAAATTGAAGAAAACAAATGCAAGCTGCAAAGTGCTTTTACTCGTTGAAAATTGCGAGAAGCTTCTTGCAAAATGTGTCACGCAAAATGACGATTTCGAGACGCTGTTTTATCCACAAAACACAATTTTTCCACTAAAGAGGAATATTATTGAAATGCTAAGACGCAGATTTAAAAATGTATCAAATGATTTTTGCTGTTCTTACGATATGGACATTTATATCAAAGTGATTAACATTGCATGGGCAAACATTCCATCTGAATGTATCAAAAAAATATGCAAAACATTTTTATTCGACTTTTGTAGAGATGAAAATAAAACACCAGCATCTTTAGTTAAACAGGCATCAAAGTTAATTAAAAATGTAACAGAGGAAGATACCGCTGTCAAGGAAATATCAGCAGAAATAGAAGAACAAAGAAAAAACAGTAGAAGTGTTGGAGAATATAGAGAAAAAGATGTCTCTCCAAATGATGTAACAGAATATCTCAATAATCTTGAAGAAGGTAAAGGAAAAGAATATCAAGAACAGTAGGAAAATGATAGTAATAAAGAAATTACAGATAGAGAAAATGCACCGCCAATTTTTATAAAATTAATGTCTCATGTAATTAACAATTGTATTTCAGATAATTGCACAGAATATTTCAATTCTTCCCAACAAATCGATGGAAGTGAATGTCAACAACTAGAAAGCACTGGTTCCGCTGATAACGATAAAAACATTGAAGAAAATATAGAATCAAGCCCACTAAATTTCGATAACGAAGAATATAATAATATGATATATTCATGTTTAGAAGATGACACGGCACTCGAGGAGGAACTCGACAAGGGGAATTTAGTAAATAATTTTGATTTAGATTTAGATTAATGATAGCTTTTGATGAGTATTTTTAACACAATATGCAAGATCAAATATTGAAATTTTATATATAGACATGAAACTTAATGTTTTCTTTTTTTTCTTTTTATTACTTAGCTGCAACTGTCAAATAAACAATCAATGTCGTGTTTTTTTTTTATTTTTTTTTTATTTTTTGACGAAACAATTTTAATTAGAAATTTAATTTAATATAAATGATAATGTATTTTAATGCTGTAAATAATTGAAGAGTTGAACTATTCATAAGGATCTTTATATGTGGGAAATCACTATCTAGAAAATTATGAAAAACTTTTAGAGTATATTAAATTTACATATTTTTTCGATCCCTTTTTTTATATGTATGAGGAAATAGATATGTTATTATCGGTAAAGTTATTTCTTTGAATATAATTTTAATATTAATATTTTAAACATTGTCTAAAAATGAGAATGTGTGCAGATAGTTTTTAGTTTTCTTTATATATTTTAGCAAAATGTCTTTAAGTTTATTTCGAAGATTGGTAAATAAAATACATCAAATTGATTAATTAATCAAACGATGTACTAATTTTGAACAGAAGAACATAGTTTGTACCTAATAAAAACAGAATGTTAGTAAAATTTTAATGCATATTTAGAAGATCGTTATGAGCTAAAAGATATCTGAAAGAGTTTTATTAAACAATTTATGTGTCAGAAATTAAAATGTTATAATATATTTTACTGTATTGTAATCTCCCAAAGTTTAGACGTAGTATTTAATTTATAAATATTTAGATTGTTGCATCTTCCTGAACATTTAACAATGCAGTTTGTTAGATTTGTTAATATTGTTTTTCTGTTTTTGCTACATACATCTGTTCAAATATTTTTTGCTAGAATTATTGGGCACACTTTTCATAAATTAAAATTAAAAAACTGAATTATGGCTTATAATTTTTATGGATTTTTACTCTTAAAATGTGGACATGTATATATATTTAAATTTAATAGATAGCTAATAAGAGATTTTGATTGACAAACATTATTCATATCTGCTTAATGTATTACGTAATATAGGTATTATGTATGGGTGTGTGTATTATTTTTAAACGACGCACAGATAGAAAGCTAACGCGATTATAATGTGATCATTTTGATTAAGGTAACTTGAATACATTTTTTTTTTACAAATTTTTATAAAACTCATGCTGTATGAAATAGAACCAATTGTTTATAAATAATTGTTTTTTGTCCATTAAGAGAAAAATAAAATCATAAAAGAAAATTGGACAAACGTTCATAAACATTCCGAAATACAAGTTTTTAAAAATATATATGCAAGGTTCTCTTTTGATTATGCACAATTTGATCATAAATATGTTATATAATATTACATTATTTATATGTATATATATATGTATGTATAAATTTTATAATATAACATATGTAATATATTATAGTTATTAATACAGACAAATTATGCACAATTTACATTGATATAGATTTACGCGTATTATATATATATATATATCATATATGTATGGATGTATGTGTGTTATACATAAATGTATATTATTATTAAATTGTAGTAATATTGTATTAATATATATTTAAAAATATTACAGGTATTATATATATTTTTATTTATTTCTTTATGTATTAGTATATACTATTATTACATAGTTAGATCATTAATATAAACTCTGTTGAAAGAGACAAATAGAAATAATTATATTTTAGAATAATGTTTTGCAATTAAGTGATATGTTATACTCATATTTAATAAGTAAAAATTATAAAAACCATTATAAAAACAATGTATATTTATTTAGAGAAGATCTCAAGGAAAGCTGCTAAATCTATCTTGTTGTCATTTTTAAATGTACGCAAAGGAAGCAGAAAAATATAATAAGTAATGTATATATTTCAGTAACGGGACGTTCAGAAAATCCCTAATTTTTTATTCTCATGTAAATTTTGGTTATGGCTATTAATCCGACGATTGACAATTTATTTATTTACATTTTTTTAGCTACATTTTTATCGAGCTTTTCTATTTTTTTCTTTTCCATTTTACAAACATTATTTAAATTTCACTAATCACACGCACGTCGTTTAAATTCCCTTTTTATGTGGTGTATATATTATTTCATAAATCAAAATTTCATTTAAAAAGTCATGTCTCTGTGAAATATGTGTCAAAAGCGTAACTATACGTCAGTGCATATAATCATTGAATTTAATCAACAGAATTATATAATTGAGGGATACTATTCAAAATGAGCATGTTACTTATCTCTGTTATAGGTCTAAGATATAAATAATATATATATGTATATTATATAAATTATACATATATAATTTGTACCCTAAATCTAAATGAATGAAATCATACAGAATGATAATCTTGACTTTACTTTTCCTTGTTTGCGCAATTAATTTAGAAAACATTTTAATATTCGAGGTAATAGTTATGTAGAAAACTGTAAGTGTAAAGTAACACAAGCGAAAAACGCGTATGAACACATGAGCGCCGGTGACGTTTTTTTTTCTTGCATGGCTATCTCTCTCCTTCACTGCGACTGCGCGCTGCAGCCGCTGACTGGCCAAGGTCGTTGCTCGTCTCGAGTCTGAAGTCAGTTGTTGTTCGGCTCGTCTAAGGTTCGTGTTACGGATGTGACTGTACGCAGATACGATCACGGAAGTGTCGAAAATGTGAAATTGAGTGATCATCTCAATATTTAAATAAACTAGAGTACAATGTGTAAAAATAATCGCGTCTCGCTATCTTCGTAAAGTGCGGCATCAAGCTGCATCATGGACTTACGTATGTATCGTTTCGCGATGGATTAAACACAAGCATAATAAATGCGATATAACACCGCGTTACTTGTAGCATTTACGGGTTAAAATCTCACTATCGGGAGTGCCGAATAAAGTTTCGAGCGATCGTTATTAATTAATGAGTTCGTGGTATCCGCGTGTGTATTCTTTAGTAAAAGTTGAATCGGAAGCAGAATTTCAAACGGAAGGCGCAGCTCTTGATTGAATAACTCGGTTAGTTCATCAGTCTACTATATGAATTATTAATGAATTATGTATTTATTTGCTCTCGTGTTTGGCATCATTGCGTCCTTAAACATGCTTAAAACTATGAGCACATCTTTTTCTACTAGAATTTGTTCCGCATATTTTTCCGCGCGATTTAGATGTAATGAAAGAAAGTAATATGTCCACATGTACACGTGAAACAAACAACAAACACTGGTAAACTCTACGTTCGATATTTGCTTCGTAATCAACCGAAGCGCGGATTCGGTTACTTCTCGGAACTGTCCATAAATATTGCCAGCGAGTCGTCCGAGTGAAAGTGAGAGTGAGAACGAGCAACATTTTTCGAAGTCGCTTATTCTGATTTTCGACATTAGATAAAGTTTGAGAGATTTGCTTGCGCACGAAAAGTGAATTATTCTTATTTGTATATAAGCAACATAAAAATTGATCTTATATTCCCGAGAACATTTTAATATCTATTTGATAACATTTCTAAAATGCAGTTATTAATATTGATAAAAAATATTTTATGTGATTAAATATAAATAAGATATAAAGTACACCATATAAATATTTTATATGATAATTAAAATATAAATAACATATAAAATACTAAAGATATAAAATATTTTGAACTATAAATAAGATATAATATGTAACACATTCTGATGTTTAAAATTTCTTTAAATATTTTTTGTTTTTCTGCTATTTTAATTGTTCTTTTGAATATGCATATTATATATAAGTAAAAGAAAAATTAGAATAAAATTAATTGGCAGAGTAAAACTACTTCATGAATCTTCTATATTAGTAAATGAAAATGATAAAACAATAATGAAAATAATTTGTTATTTATTATTTTTTTTAGAATCAGCTGGTGTCAGCGCAGCAGTAGAATAGATCCAGTACTGCAGCATCCGGTGAGTGAAGAAATGATACAATTTTTATGATTAATTATCTATCTGATATAATGGCATCGTTGCATCATGTTTGTCAAATTAATATAAATCTAAAAATAATCTGGGCTCTTTCTTTTTTTCAATAATATACTTCATTTTTATGATTATAGAAAATATACATATATGTATGTGCATGTGTGTATATAGTGAATTAAATTTAATATATTTTAATAATGGTCATATTTAAATAAAAAAATGTATAATATGACGTGTAAAATTAATATATTTAAATAATAAAATATGATGCAATTTGCCATTTTTTATTATACATACTCACACTTTTATTATACATACACATGATACGAGAAAGGAATAAGGAACATTAAAAGAGGAAAATCACAAATATACGAGATTAAATTTTTTGAATTTTTTCTTATTAAAAAATTTTGGTAACCAATACATGCGGACAAATCAGAACTAAATCCATACAATATTAGATATTCTCTATTTCTTTTGCGTCTTTTTGTTCTTAAACGTTTACAATGCTTTGGTTATCTTTTTTTTTATATACAGGATATTTTTACGAAGATATAATTAATGTTCCTATAATTAATATTTTTTCCTTTCGGCCTGTTATGCGCTAAATTATTTTATATCAAGCGGAAAGTACATATTAATGTGCTTACTGGAATGTCAATGTTTTATACGTTTTTTATGTAATAGCAATCTTTAAAAAAGCTTCACTGAACTGCAAAGCTTAAATCTGTTTCCCAATTACTTTACTACGAATTTTTTCATACAAGATCCTTTCATGTTTTTGTATAATAGAATACTTGCATAATTTAAATATGAATTGAATTTAAGTTTTGAATGAACGATACGTATATACATATGTGTCGTCGAGAACATATTGAAACTTACTTTGTGCATTAAATTTCCAACATTAAAACATAAAAAATTTTATATGTAGTTTCAAATTTTAAAAGAAAAATGTCACATATATATCTATTTATATTATAATGTTTGTATTATTTTATGAGATTGTAGGTTTATCAAACGATAAAGAAAAAAAAATTTTTATTGTGTAACATAAAATGTTTATTTTTTTGTACTTAAAAATATATTCTGTGCTATATAACATATATATTCTATTTATATTATGGAAGAAGATCCGAATTTTCAATTAAATAAAATAATTCTGCTTCTTTTTTGATCTTTATGACATTATTTCTCGTTTTGTAAAGATAATAACGATAGTGTCAGATAAATTTAAACAATAGGTAAATTAATTTTAAAATATAGTCAAGTATAAATAGTAAATGAAATATTCAGATATTTGAGGTTTACTAGCGTGAAGGAAGAAAAGTGGAAAGTCGAATAAGCATTCGAATATTCTGACGAAATCATTTGAAAATCAATTGGTAATTTCGACCTTTCTAACAATAAGTAAGGGACGGAGAGTCGAATGCATGAAGAATATTAATCGTTTGTTTGCGAACGACGCACGATTGCAAAATCGATCCGTAATAATATCGCGGACATTGAAAACCGTATGAAAGTAATGTACACGATGTGTGTGTGAATTTTGTGACATTTATAGTCATAAAATTTCACACTGATTTCAACTCTTTGGCAATACGCTATATGTTCCTTTTTCTGATTTCTTGTCACACATGATATGCGCTATCAGGTATCGATACAGCGAATAAATAAGTCAACTCTTCGCGCTTTTGTCTTCTGGCACTTTTCACAGGTCTCT
The DNA here is from genome assembly GCF_030444845.1 of Prenolepis imparis. Classification (NCBI taxonomy): domain Eukaryota; kingdom Metazoa; phylum Arthropoda; class Insecta; order Hymenoptera; family Formicidae; genus Prenolepis; species Prenolepis imparis. The sequence goes on from NW_028141165.1 coordinate 7,988,409, forward strand.
TTTCCTCGTTCAATTAATGGCAATCTATGTAAGAGCGCTTGTACGTTATGTAATATCACTCCGTGCAATGTCAATTGAAGATTCGTTAGACAGTCTTTACAATAACGTTTAATAAAATCTTTGATATCTTGCGTTTGCTACGATTCTCTGCACACCGCGCTGCAATATAAGCTTTCGTGAATTTAATGTCACACAGATAGATTAAAATGAATGCGTGAATGTGTATTATGGTTTTTTTGAGAAGAGATAATTTATTAATAAATAAAATAAAAAAATTATCATCATAAAATATAAATTCATTGAACTTTTCGATTGCTTAAAATTCTTCTATTGTTTTTGGTACACAAATAATAAAAGATTTATTCATTTTAAAGGATGATAAAATAAAATTATAATAAATTAGTCTGTTTCTAATCTGAATTCGATTAAAACGAAAATTCGTTATTTGTAATTTCATGCTGTATACATGTAAGTGTTTGGAACACGTGCTGTAATCGCAGAAAGCGCGATTATTCATTTTCTTTAATACGCTCCTTTCGTTCAAAAATGTCGAAATCTCTAGCTTGCGAAACTGTTTACACCGAAAGCATATTAATATAGAGTGGCGAACTTTACCGAAGAACGCGATATTTTTTTTGTTCACATCTGCAGTTCGGGATCTCGTGAGACTCTTGTAAAATCTTCGCGAAGCTTATTGCCGTTCCTTCATATAGTATTGGGAATATTTGGAAAATAATATTTCTCTTTCTTGTATTACTTGCCGATTGCGAATGTTGGGATAAACACACAAGTGAATTATCGTTCTCTCTTTTTGTCCCTTTCTCTCTCTCGTTCTTTCACTCTTTTGAATTGCATACATAAATGCACACATATGTAACGCGCTGCAGCACGTGAGCTTATTTATTTCGTACCAATATCATAATCGAGTCGCGAATCCTCGGCAACTGCTATAGAGATATAAACTAAGATCATAATTGTATAAGGTCGGTATGCGTATATATAGTACAGATTGGATCGCAAAAATTGAATTCTACAGGTTCACACTGAATAATTAGTAACTTTATTTTCTTAAAAATGTTTAATATTGAATACATAAGTCGTATCTTCTATAATTCTATATCGATATCGCTGAAAATTTTCAAACAGATGAAAATTGACAGATTGATATGAAAATTCTGTCGGTTCTTTGATCCTTGAATATATTTATAAATCCTTTTAGATTTTTCTTGAATTATATAATATAAGATTAGGAATCTCTTTTTACATTGAATTCTCGGATTCTGCATATCTTTGAATATGCGTTTTTACATTCTAATTTGCACGATTTATTTTACGATCCGTAATTGCGCGACCCGACATCATCAAATTTTTCGAAATTTTACATTTATATTGTAGAATAAATTTCGTTATTGAAGTAGAATTTGATATGAATCCTATAAAGGTAGATTTTTGCAACATTGCTAATATGTGTCGGAAAATGTATCGTTTGATTAATGCGCCGCGGTTAAATATATAGTATAAAGTAAGAATAATATTGTACAGATACGGGGTAATCAATAGTAGTAAAAAGTAACAATAGTGTGAAAAATTATTGTATTGTTTCCTGCTATTACATTACGTGGTGCTCAATACTTTCGTTTCGTGGGTGCAAGTCTTGATCCCATCTATTTTCTCTTTTCTTTCTTGCATTTCTAATAAAATAAATACATTGCAAAAATTCTTTTCTTATATTAAAAATTTTTTTACGAAAATAAAATATTACAAAATGAGAAAATTTAACTAACAACGTATAACATGTAACTATTGCTCTCACAACTATAAATGTAAAATATCATAAATTTTCTAAAATTGATATTAAATATTCAGTATTTATATATGCACTTTTATTATTTTTTATTCGAATACAAATTACACGCTATTAAGAGTTATTCCAATAATCATTTAACGGTAAGAGCTTTTATTAATAAAGTAATATTATTTTTTGATTCCCGATCAATCTCACGATCAATCAACTTCGAAAGTGAAGCATCCAGTTATAAATACGAACACAATATGATCGATACGTATTACATGTACGATGATCTTTATGATGGCCAATATTTTTGGAAATGATGATGCGATGACGTGTAGAACGTGTAAACCTATAAAATGAACAACAAACGATATGTTATGTCCAAAGATAGCCCCTCAAACGGGGCTGAGATTTTTTTATTTCATTTGTATTTGTTTTGTTTATATTATTGTTTAAATTTAATTTACATCAATATACTAGCGAATAAAATGTTCAATAATAACGTGCATTAAAATTACCTTTAGCCAGATTCATTTTTATCAAGTCTTCGAAGGATTTCTTTATACCATTCAATTTCGCGCATTTAAGAAATATTTGTAACAGTACATTTTTAGATTTCCGTCACGCTTTTCTTCTTTCTCGACGGAATTTGCAGTCAATTATTTAATATAATGAAATAAAAAGTCAATCTACGGAGCTTGTTAGGCTTGATATAAGATCTGTGATCGAACATTTAAACAAGAAAGTGAATTAAAAGTTCATGTAATATTGACAAGCTCTTAACACTCGCGGCAAAATATATGAGAGTGCTATGCAAGAAGACTCTTTTGATGGAAGTATTTCCATGTTTTCAATGGTGATAATGATTTTAATGATGCTCAGTGAATTCTGTTTGTTACAATATGGCTCGATTCTCTTGCAAGCGTCCGCCACTGCGATAAATCGTGTCTAAAGTGGTTTATTATTGTCGGCATTACATTGTTCTTGTCTTAAAACATAAACATTTTACCGCTCCCGTAAAATACTCTCTTTGTACTAATTATTTATTAATTTTAATTTTAGTTCATATAGGTTTTATCTCGCATGATTTTATCGCGTCAGCTTGATTGTTTCGATCATTTCGTTGAAAAATATCGCGTAATATCCAACATTTGAACAATTTTATTGATGAGTGAAATTGAATTATTTGCTTCTTTATCAGATAATAATTGACAGAAACCGTTTTTATCGTCATCTCACACGCGTGTGTTACACATCACTAAACATTTAGTAAATTTACTGCGACTTTGATAACAGAATATTATATAGAATTTACAAACGAACTCTCATTATTTATTATAGATTTGATAGATGTAAAACTCGATTATCAATTTTTTAAAATTATATTAATATTCAATTTTTGCAATGACGGCATTTAACACGATGTAAATTTAAAAAGAGTGTATTGTAATTTATGCATTATTCTTCAAAAGTAATATATTAAACCGGTGTGATTTGAACGAATAAAATTAGTTTCATTGTTACAAATTCTCTTCAAATCGAAATACGTATATAAATATAATTTTGTTTATTTGATTTAGAATTTAGAATATATGTTTTTACTTGTTGTTTTTGCAATTATTTTTCATCATAAATATTTGTTTATGATATTTTTATATTAGTTTTATATTTTTTAGACATATAAAAATTTCATGATAATATGTATTTCTTTTCATTTTTATCAAATAAACGTTTATATTCAATCTATCAAATAAACAATTTATATATTTTTTTTAAACAAATTTTAATTAACAAAAAATTAACCTTCTTACGCAAGATAATGCATAGATGGCTCACATAAATTTTTCATAATTTTCTTTTAACCTCTCGCTTTATTATAAACAGTGTAATCAATATAATGTCCTAGTCGATATTGCTATTCTTAACATAAGGAATAAAAAAATACTTCTGTTAGTGAGTTGGTATATGAGTGTTCGATAATGTTTTTATTTGTGATTATTTGAAAAGTTTTTCTCAAGAGCAACTGTTACAAGAACATACAGCAACAACTTTTTAAACATTATTCTCATCGCTTCGATCACTTCGTATTGTGTGGCACAAATTTTCAAAGTCTCTTTTTCTTTCTCTGAAGTCAGTAAAGCAAAATTTTGTGAAAAAATAATTATTAAATATAAATTATAATGTCAGCTGTAAAAGTACGCGTAAGTACAAAGATACGAACTGTGGTTTCGAAGAAAAAACGCATGGAAATTTTGCAAAAAGTTTATAAGGAAGGTATTACAAGAGATCAAATTATTTCTAGTTATAAAATTTCTAAAACAACTTATTATAGCATTATATCTTCCGCTAAAATAAAACCACAAGGAAGTGATCCATCTGCTAAAAAATTTATTCAAGCACTCACCGAACGATTGGAGGAGAAGAATATAAAAAATGATAATATTTATATTATGATCAAAACGAAATTCACATGGAAAAGTCTTCTTACACAAGAAGGCGAGAAGAAAATTGGCATACAGACATCAAAGAGTGACGGTTTATGTGTAATATTTTGTACAAATATTACAGGTTGCCATAAATTATCACCATTTTATTTTTATAACTGTAAAACGCCAGAAACTTCAAAGGATTTCAAAAATGTGCCTAACTTATGTACATCAAAAGATGAAATGCAAAAAATTCTCACAGATTGGTACAATAATCATTTTGTGAAATTGAAGAAAACAAATGCAAGCGGCAAAGTGCTTTTACTCGTTAAAAGTTGCGAAATGCATCTTGAAGTTCTTTCAAAATGTATCACGCAAAATGATGATTTTGAGATGCTGTTTTATCCACGAAACACAATTTATATTTTAGTAGAGAGTATTAATAATTTGATAAGAAGGAAATTAAAAAATGTAGCAAAAGATTTTTGCAGATCTTATGATATGAACATTTATATCAACTTAATTAACGATAAATGGACAAGTATTGAATCTTCATATATAGAAAATTTATGGGAAAAATTTTTCAAAACTTTCAAGAATCTGGAAAATCTCGCCCAAGGAAGTGATCCATCTGCTAAAAAAGTTATTCAAGAACTCACCCAATTAGAGGAAAAGAACATTAGAAGAGATAATATTTATATTATCATCAACACGAAATTCACATGGAGAAGTCTTCTTACACAAGAAGGCAAGAAGAAAATTGACATACAAAAATTAAAAAGTGACTGTTTAAATGTAATATTTTGTACAAATATTACAGGTTGCCATAAACTATCATATTATTTTTATAACTGTAAAACGCCAGAAACTTTGAAGAATTTCAAAAATATGCCTAACTTATGTATGTCAGAAGATGAAATGCAAAAAATTCTCACAGATTGGTACAATAATTGTTTTGTGAAACTTGTGAAAGAACATCAACAGAAAATAAATGTAAGCGGCAAAGTGCTTTTAATCGTTAAAAATTGCGAGATACTTGAAGCATCCAAAGATATCACGCAAAATGACAATTTTGAGATGTTGTTTTTTCCACGAAATACAATTTTTTCAGTAGAGAGGAATATTATTAATATATTTATAAGAGATAAATTAAAAAATGTATCAGAAGATTTTTGCAGATCTTATGATATGAACATTTATATATCGACGATTCGCGAAGCATGGGCAAACATTCCGTCTGAATATATCGAAACGACATGGGAAACATTTTTATCAGATTTTTGTAGAGAAGAAAATAAAACGCCAACATCTTTAATTAAACAGTCATCAAAGTTAATTAAACATGTAACAGAGGAAGATACCGCTATCAAGGAAATATCACCAGAAATAGAGGAACAACGGAAAAACAGTAGAAGTGTTGGAGAATATAGAGAAAAAGATATCCCTCCAGATGATACAACAGAATATGTCAATTCTCATGAAGAAGATAAAGGAAAAGAACATCAAGAAGAGCAGGAAAATGATAGAACTGAAGAAATTACAGATAGAGAAAATACATCGCCAATTTTTATAAAATTAATAAATGGTGAAATTAAAAATCGTATTCTTTTAGATAATTACACAAAAGATTTCAACTCTCCCCAACAAATCGATGGAAGAGAATGTCAACAACTGGAAAGCACTGGATCCGCTGATAATGATGAAAGCATTAAAGAAAATATAGAATCAACCTCACTAGATTTTGATAAAGAGATGAATGATATAGTGGAATATTGTTTACGAGATAGGACGAGATTCGACGAGAAGAGTTTGTATAAAATAGGAAAAAAATGATAGCTTTTGATGAGTATTTTTAACACAATATGCAAGATCAAATATTGAAATTTTATATATAGACATGAAACTTAATGTTTTCTTTTTTTTCTTTTTATTACTTAGCTGCAACTGTCAAATAAACAATCAATGTCGTGTTTTTTTTTATTTTTTTTTTATTTTTTGACGAAACAATTTTAATTAGAAATTTAATTTAATATAAATGATAATGTATTTTAATGCTAAATAATTAATTGAAGAGTTGAACTATTCATAAGGATCTTTATATGCCGGAAATCACTATCTAGAAAATTATGAAAAACTTTTAGAGTATATTAAATTTACATATTTTTTCGACCCCTTTTTTTATATGTATGAGGAAATAGATATGTTATTATCGGTAAAGTTATTTCTTTTAATGTGTGCAGATAGTTTTTAGTTTTCTTTATATATTTTAGCAAAATGTCTTTAAGTTTATTTCGAAGATTGGTAAATAAAATACATCAAATTGATTAATTAATCAAACGATGTACTAATTTTGAACAGAAGAACATAGTTTGTACCTAATAAAAACAGAATGTTAGTAAAATTTTAATGCATATTTAGAAGATCGTTATGAGCTCAAAGATATCTGAAAGAGTTTTATTAAACAATTTATGTGTCAGAAATTAAAATGTTATAATATATTTTACTGTATTGTAATCTCCCAAAGTTTAGACGTAGTATTTAATTTATAAATATTTAGATTTTCGCATCTTCCTGAACGTCCAACATTGCAGTTTGTTAGATTTGTTAATATTGTTTTTCTGTTTTTGCTACATATATCCGTTCAAATATTTTTTGCTAGAATTATGGCACACATTTTATAAATTAAAATTAAAAAACTGTATTTTTGGCATATAAATTTTTATGGATTTTGACTCTTAAAATGTGGACATGTATGTATATTTAAATTTAATAGATAGCTAATAAGAGATTTCGATTGACAAACATTATTCATATATGCTTAATGTATTGCGTAATATATTATGTATGGATGTGTATGTATTATTTTTAAATGACGAACAGATTTGAAGCTGACGTAATATATTATGTATGGGTGTGTATGTATTATTTTTAGACGACGCACAGATAGAAAGCTAACGTTATAATGTGATCATTTTGATTAAGGTAACTTGAATACATTTTTTTTTTCCAAATTTTTATAAAACTCATGCTGTATGAAATAGAACCAATTGTTTATAAATAATTGTTTTTTGTCCATTAAGAGAAAAACAAAATCATAAAAGAAAATTGGACAAACGTTCATAAACATTCCGAAATACAAGTTTTTAAAAATATATATGCAAGGTTCTCTTTGGATTGTGCACAATTTGATCATAAATATATGTTATATAATATTACATTATTTATATGTATATATATATATATATATGTATAAATTTTATAATATAACATATGTAATATATTATACATATTAACACAGACAAATTATGCACAATTGACATTGATATAGATTTACACGTATTATATATAATATATGTATGTATGTATGTATGTGTTATACATAAATGTATATTATTATAAAATTGTAGTAATATTGTATTAATATATATTTAAAAATATTACAGGTATTATATATTTTTTTATTTACTTCTTTATGTATTAGTATATACTATTTATTACATAGTTAGATCATTAATATAAATTCTGTTGAAAGAGACAAATAAAAATAATTATATTTTAGAGTAATGTTTTGCAATTAAGTGATATGTTATGCTTTCTCTCACTCTCATATTTAATAAGTAAAAATTATAAAAAGCATTATAAAAGCAATGCTTATTTATTTAAAGGGATCCCACGAAAAGTTGCTAAATCTATCCTGTTGTCATTTCTAAATGTATGCATAAGAAGCAGAGAAATAAATAATTTATATATCTCAATAACATGATGTTTAGAAAGCTCCTAAGTTTTTATTCGCATGTTTTGATTATGACTATTAATCTGACGAATCACAATTTATTTATTTTGCATTTTTTATATTGCATTTTTATAGCTACATTCTTATAGAGCTTTTTTATTTTTTTTATTTATTTTACAAACATTATTTAAATTTTACTAATCACATGCACGTCGTTCATATTCCTCATTTTTATGTGGTATATATTATTTCATACACGAAAATTTTATTTAAAAAGCGAAATATGTGTCAAATGCGTAACAATATATCAATGCACATGATCATTGAATTTAATCAGCAGAATTATTTAATTGAAGGATACCATTCAAAATAAGCATGTTACTTAACTCTTTTATAGCTCTAAGATATAAATTATATGTATATTAAATTTATACCCTAAACCCTAAACGAAATCATACTGAATGATAATAAGGTCGACTTTACTTTTACATATACTTAGCGCAATTAATTTAGAAATATTTCAATATTCGAGGTAATATATAATTATAAATAATTTTAGAGTAACACAAGCGAAAAACGCGTACACGTGAGCGTCGATTTTTTTTTGTTTGCATGCTAACCGCACTATAGCCGTTGCTCGTCTCGAATCTGGAATCAGTTGTTCGGCTTGTTGCGGTTTACGTCGTGACGCTGTTTCTATTTATTTTCGCGCCGAGTGTTTCTGTTTATATTCCCTTTGTCGATGTTATTTTTTCGTTTTTCAAGAGAGATCGAATCGTACGATCACGAGAATGTCGAAAATGTGAAATCGAGCAATCGTCTTAATCTTTAAGAAACTGCAGTACAATGCGTAAATATAATCGCGTTTTTGCATTCATAAAGTCGACATCATGCGGTATCATGCACTTATATATGTCGTATCGCGATGGATTAAACACACGCGTGTGCGGAATATGAATATTAATCGTGCGAGATAAAATATCGGGAATGAAGTATCTGGTAAAATTATTATACGAATGTCGATCGATTCTAAATGACAGTACAAAGTTTCAACGTGAGCTGTTGATTTCCATTATTTTGCAGAAGATTTCTATTTTTTCATTTCTCGTATCTGCGAAATGATATTTCAAGCGTTCTTTGTCGCGTTTTTGGCTAAACTTCGCTCGTGCAACGGGTTTTTTTTGGAATCCTTCGGCCCTCCAATATAATATTAATTAATTCATATATGTATAATAGACTGACGAACTTGAATTCGAGTAATCGTCTCGTATATGTGTTGATTGCGTGTGTGATGAACGATGACGATCGTGTTTGTTCGTAATGTGCGATGTTAATACGACAACCTGTTGCAGTACAGCAATCTTGTGGAGTTGAATCCTTTTATGCGCATATATATATTATTTTATTCGTGTTGGTATTATATTAGTCGCGCACGATAAAGTATCAGACAATTATTTTACGATATAATTAATTCTTCGCGATGAGATGAGATTAAATTCCAAGATGAGTGACCGATTTCTATTCCTTGCGTTCGCGCGATATATCATGTAATTCAAACGTCAATTGAAGATATTCGCGTTTTTCAAAATCGAGACAGCTCAACTTCAAGAGCGCCGAATAACTTCAGGTGATATGGTTTTACAGTGTGATGTGTAAAAATAATCGCGTTTTTGTTGCTAAATTCGCGCAACATCGGGAATGCCCAATAAAGTTTCGAGCGATCGTTATTAATTAAGGTATACGTGATATTCTCGTGTGTCTTCTTTAGTAGAAGTTGAACTGGAAACAGAATTTCATTCGGAAGGTGTGGCTTCCACGGAATAGTTCGATTAGTTCTAAACAGTCTTTCTATTATATGAATTAATTTTTCATTTGGCATTATTACGTCGTTAAACATACTTAAACGTGTATAAGTCTTTTTCTACTAGAATTTATTTTGTGTATTTTTCTGCACGATTTAGATGTAAAGAAATTATTATTATGTCCACATACACGCACGCGCAACAAGCACTGGTAAACTTTACTTTGCGCCGTTATCTTAACCGAATTCGGTTGCTTTTCGGATCCTATAAATCTTGTCAGCGAGTTGCCTGAGCGAAAATGAGAGTAAGAGTGAGAGTAAGCAAGATAGAGCGATATTCTACGAAGTCACTTGTTCTGATTTTCGACATTTAGATATAAAGTTTGAGAAATTTGCTCGCTCGAAAAATGAATCATAAGCAAAATAAAAATTAATTTTATAATCCCGAAAATCTTTTCATATTTATTTGACAAAATTTGTAAAAACTGTCTGCACACAATTACTAATATTGATAGAAAATATTTTATATGATAAATTAAAATATAAATAAGATATAAAATAATAAGATAGAAAATATTTTATATATGATAAATAAGGGACAATTATTATTATATATATATATATATATATATATATATATATATATATATATAAGTATTGTATATTCTGATTCTTAAAATTCCATATTAAATATTTTTATTGTTTATTTCAATTGTTTCTTAAATATATTTAAATGTTTTATATATATGGTATACATAAGTGAACGAAAAATTAGAATAAAATTAACTTGGAGAATAAAATGACGTCATTAATTTTATATAATAGTAAATAATAATGTTTAATAAAATTATGAAAATAATTGTTATTTATTATCTTTTTTAGAATCAGCTGGTGTCAGCGCAACAGTAGAATAGATCCAGTATTGCAGCATCCGGTGAGTGAAGAAATGATACAATTTTTATGATTAATTATTATTATCTGAATAATGTCGTTGCATCATGTTTGTCAAATTAATATAAATCCGAAAAATAATCTATCTATAAATGATCTTTTTTTTTTTCAATAATATACTTTATTTTTATGGTTATAAATAATATATGTACACATATAATAAATTAAATTTAATATATCTTAAATAATTAACATATTTAAATAAAAGAAAAATAAATATGTTGTAAAATTATTATATTTAAATAATAAAATGTGACGCAACACGCTATTAATTTTATAAAAATTTATATGTTGAGAGAAAGGAATAAGGATTATTGAGAATAGAGGAAAATCACCAATATACACGAGGGCGTAAATTTTTCGAATTTTTTTTTACTAAAGAAACATATTTCAGTAACGAACACACACGGACAAATCAGTAGTCGAACTAAATCATACAAGATTAGGTACTTCTCTATTTCTTCCTTGCCTCTAGAAGGTTACAATGTTTTGGTTATCTTTTTTTTTGTTTTGGATATATTATAAGATATTTTTACGGAGATATAATTACTGTTCCTCTTTCTTTCGGCTTGTTAAGCGCTGAATTATTATTTTATAACCAAGCGACTCTAAGGTCGCTCATTGTCATTCTCCTTTTCAACCGCTCGATCGCGCGATCAAAGGCGCATGTCGGCGCTCACGCTATATCGCTAATCATTATACAATAATTCGCTATCGCTATCGAGTTCATCTGTCAGGATACGTCCAGACGCGCGATTCTCGAGCGGTCTACCTATTGCTTCGTCGCAGAAGTTATCGTATGTATATGTGTTCACGCGATGTCCACGTTCCACACATTCTCCCTGTAAGCAAGCTATAAGAAGGCTTCACCGAGCTACGAAGCTTGAAATTAAATTTGCCTCTTAATTACTTTGCTACAAATTTTTTAAACAAGATTTTCTTGTTTTTTTTCATAATAAAAATACTTACATAATTATGATTTAAATATGAATTGAAAATAAATTTTTACTGAGCGACACGCATGTATGTGTCGTAGTCGTGAGAGAATATATTGAAATTTATTTGTGCATTAAATTATTAACATTAAATCAAATTTAATGCAATTTTAATGTTTTAAAGAAAAATTTTACATATATATGTCTATTTATATTATAATGTTCGTATTTTTTAAATTGAATTTTTATTATATAAGACTGTAGGTTTACCGAACGATAAAAGAAAATTTTTATCATGTAACATAAAATGTTTACTCCTGTTGTACTTATTAAAAATATGCTCTGTACCATGTAACATATATATTCTATTTTTATTTTGGCAAGCGATCCGAATTTACAATTAAATTAATTAATCCTGCTTATATTTTGATCATTGACATGATTTCTCGATTTGTAAGGATAATAAGGATAGTGTTAGATAAATTTAAAAAATAGCTAAACAATTCTAAAATATAGTCAGATATAAATAGTAAATGAAATATTCAGAGACTTCAGGTCTAAGCGCGTGAAGGGAGAAGCAGAAAAGTGGAAAATCGCGATTAAGCATTCGAGTACTCGGACGAAATCGTTTGAAAAATCATTGACAATTTCGACCCGTCCAGCTGAGGGACGGAGAGTCGAATGTGTGGACGAGTACTATAACTCATTCGTTTTTACGCGAACGACGTGCGATTGCAAAATCGATCGGTAATCTCGCGGACGTTAAAAACCGTATGAAAGTGATGTATACGATGTGAGTTTTGTGACACTTTTAGTCCTTCGGTTCTACGCTCCTCCTTCTGATCTCTTGTCACACACGTGATATGCGCGATCAGGTATCGATACGGCGAGTAAATAACGTTAACGGTAACGCGCGCACTTACATTATAAATGTCGGTCAGTCGACTCTTTTGCGCTAACTTGTTTTCCGGCACTTTTTACTCGTGTCTCTCTCTTTCTTTTTCCCTCATTCAATTAACGGCGATCTGCGTAAGAGGGCTTGTATGACACATGATATCCGTGCAACATCAAGTGGATGTGTGATTCGTTAGATATTTACGATATTTTTTAATAATTTTTACGATATCGCGCACCTGCTACGATCCTGCGTGCCCTGTTGCAATAAAATCTCGTGAATTTATCTATGATACATATACTTAAAAAAATATATATTTTTTTGCACATTAGTATAGTACGTGATCAATATATAAAAATTAATCATGATTCACGAAATAAAATTGAAATCGATGAATATGTGTGTCTAATGTGCTTGGAGAAAATATAATTAAAAATTGCGATTATAAAATAAAAATTCATTGAAATTACCGATCACTTAAAAACTTTTTTGTGCGGCATACACATGAGAAAAGATAAAAATGTTTCATATTAAAAAAAAAACATTAAAGAATGATAAAATGAAATTCAATATCTGTTTACAAATTTGGACTTTATCATATTTTGCTTTGTACCTACAATTTAATGCTGTTTAATTTTTGGAACGTGCAGTGATCGCAGAAAGAGTGCGATTTTTCGTTTTTTTCAATTGTACGTTCCTTTCGATCAAAAGTATCGAAATCTCTAGCTTACGAAATGGTTTACACTGAAAGCATGTTAACGCAATACAGAATGGCGAACTATCGAAGAACGAGATATTCTCTTTGTTCACATCTACAGTTCGGGATCTCGTGAGACTTTTGTAAAATCTTCGCGCTACTCCTTATCGCCGTTTCTTTATAGCATCAGGAAATAATATTTCTCTTTTTCTCGTATTACTCGCCGATTGCGAATCGCTCTTGAGATAAACACACAAGCGAATCCTCGTTCTCTCTTTTTATTCCTTTTTCTCTTTCTCTCTCTCACTCTCTTGAATTACATACATATAGATGCACACGTAACAGACGCGCAGCAGACACGCGAGCTTATTTATTTCGTGCTAATATCATAATCCAGTCGAATTCTCGGCAACTGTTATAGAGATACAAACTATAGGAGTGTAATATATAACGTCGGTACGTGTGTATAGTACAGATTGTCACAAAAATTGGATCCTACAGGGAATAATTAGTAGCTTTACTTTATTAAAAATGTTTAATAGTCAATATATAAGTCGTATCTTTTATATGAATATTGCTGACAATTTTTACAGATGACTTGATATGAACATTCTTTTCTTCGATCATTAATATTTATGAATCCTCTTTTTTCTTGAATTCTTGAAGAGAAATGATTTTTCTTGAACTCTTAGATTATAGATCTCTCTTTACATTAAATTCTCGGATTGTGCATATTTTTGAATATGCTGGCTTTAGATTTTCATTTATTGTATTTCTTAATGAATCCGTGATTGTGCAACGTTATAAATTTCTCGGAGTTTATACATTTATAGTATAGAATAAATCTCATCATTAAAGTAGAATTTACTATGAATCCTGTAGAGATACGATTTTTGCGACACTGTTAATATGAATTGGAGAATGCATCGCTTGATTAACGCACCGCGGTTAAATATACAGTATATGGTAAGAATAATATACAGATACGTAATCAATAGTAGTAAAAAGTAAAAACAGTATGAAAAATTATTGTATTGTTTCCCATTACTTATTGTTACGTCGTGCTCCATACTTTCGAAGTCGCGTGCAAGTTTTGATCCCATTTCTTTTCTTTCTTGCATCTCTAATAAAATAAATGTATTGCAAAAATTCATTTCTTGCATTAAACAATTTTTTTATGAAAATAAAATATTGCAAAATGCTAAAATTTAACCAACAACGTCTAACATGTAGCTACAGCTCTTACAATTAAATGTAGAATATCATAAATTTCCTAAAAACGATATTATTAAATATGCAGTGTCTATATGCTTATAAGTTTATTAATTTTTATCTGAATAAATTACATGCTATTAAGAGTTATTCCGATGATTATTTGACGGTAAGAGCTTTTATTAATAAATAAGTAATATTATTTCTCGTTTCCCGATCAATCTAGCGTTCAACTTCGAAAGTGGAACGTCCAGTTATAAATACGAACACTATATGATATCGTATTACATGTAAGATGTTCTCTATATTTGATGGTCGATGTATTGGTGATGACAATATGATGACGTGCACGACTATATAATGAATAACGAATGATAGGCTATGTCCAAAAACTGCTCCTCTCAAACGGAGCTGTAAGATTTTTTCATTTTTATTTGTTTCATTTGTATTATTGTTTAAGTTTAATTTACATCAGGTATATAAGCGAATAAAATGTTTAGTAATAACGTGCATTAAAATTATCTTAAATCAGATTCATTTTTATCAAATCTTCAAAGAATTTCTTCATATTTTCTTTCTACCATTCATTTTCGCGTATTTAAGAAATATTTGTAACAGTGCATTTTTAGATTTCCGTCACACTTTTCTTCTTTCTCGACGGAATTTGCAGTCAATGATTTAATACAATGAAAATAATGAAAAGTTACTCTACGGAGTTTGTTAGGCTTGACATAAGGTCTTTTATGTGTCTTCGAAAGATTTAAACAAGAAAATTAATTAAAAGTTTATTTAATATTGACAAGCTTTTAACGCACTATCGCGGCAAAGAATATGGGAGTGTTGTGCTGAAAACTCTTTTGATGGGAGTATTTCCATGTTTTCAATGGCGATAATGACCGTAATGATACTGAATGAATTCTGTTCGTTACGATATGGCTCGATTCTCTTGCAGGCGTTTGCCCGCAAGTGCGATAAATCGTGTCTAAAGTGGTTTATTATTGTCGGCATTACATTTTTCTCGCCTTATATAGGACATAAACGTTTTACCGCGCCCGTGAAAATACTCCCTTCGTACCAACTATTCATCACTAACTTTTGGATCATACAGATTTTATCACGCACGATTTTATCCCGCCAGCTCGATCGTTTCGAATATTTCGATCGTTCTGTTTCAAATATTGCGTAATATCCAACATTCGAACAATTTTATTGAAGAGTGAAATCGAGTCATTTGTTTCTCGAAAGGATCTGGCGATGCATAGATCGAACTTTTTACGAAATAATAGATTTGATGTAAATTCATATTTATGATTAAATTATTAATTTTGATATTACTATATGTGCACGCAGCCATAATGATTAAAAATAACTCGAATTATATCGAATGTTATCCATTATCAGGTAACAAAGATATTTTTTTCTATTTTCTATGTGTAACAGAAGTAGAGATATTTACATCGCGTAAAACTGACGTGTGCTGGACAGATTACTTCTTTATCAGATTATGATTGACAGAGATCACCTTTATCGTCATTTTACACATCGTGTAATCACCCAATGTTTAGTAAATACCTAATGTCCAACTTCAGTCGATAACAGAACTATAAATTTGACGAATTATTATATAGAATTTGTAATTTCACTCATACTATTTATTGTAGATTTGATATGTAATACTTGATTACCAGATTTTTTAATTACCTTGTATTTTGCAATTTTCTTTAAATATTTTAAATGATATAATTAATAGCATGGGAAACTAGATTATAAATGAAAATGCATTGCCTGATCCTACCTGAGAGATTTTCATCTTGTTTCTCGTTATTCCCTACCTCACATTATCGCTATTATTATCGCTAATTCCTAAGGGCACAATCACACCATACGCTCGTTCGTAAATTCCTCTGTCTTTTTAACATCTGCCTATATTGTATAGATTTATCTAAGTTTTCTAAACTTTCAAGAAATACAAGCGCACTGCGACATATTCTATATTCTCATTTTATGAATTTTTAATTAATAAACCTCTGCGCTAAAACGAGCTTGGAGATCTAATAATAAACGAAGAACTCGTTTAGTACATGCGATAAATTTTTTTTAGTATGAACAAGTCTTAATGCAGGGTGGTCTCAAGTCTTGTCGAAATTACCACGATTAGAAAAGAAAGATTCTAAACGATTTTTAATAATTATCTATAATACGGCGTATATATAAAAATTTGGAAATTAGTCGGTTTTTTCCTGCATTATATTATATATATTTATATAGGCTTCCTCACCCTGCATTAATAGAAATATGTATATTTATTAAAGAGGGATCTATTTCATTTCGCAGAATGTTTCATGAAATATCGCACGACGTAATGTAACAAGTTACATATAATATAGTCACTTTATCCTATACATATTTTTTTACGTGAAATTTCACTACTAGATTTCTCTCATATTTTCTAAATTGTTAGAAGAGATGAGTATTGTGTGTGTGGACACTTTTAAAATTGTTCCGCTTTTTAGCTTAACTCTTTAATTGCCTCTATCAGGTATACGTACATTGAGTTTGAAAGTACACACGGTATAAACAGGTTCAACGAATCGGCGCAGCTTTAATCCGGTAGCTTTCCTAATCCGTTGAGTTTTATGTAATCGTTCGAAAGATTTTGATATGATTTATCGTGAAAGAATTTAAATTGACAATCCGAACAGAACTTATATACATCGCTTTGATATGCAAGCTACGATATCGCATTAATTTGATATGCATGTAAATGTTGAATTATTATTATTTGTTTCTGGAGTCAACATTCATCGTTGCATTGATATTTTGAAATTGGATACATCTTAAAATTTTTCATGATAATTCCAGGAACATTATTATGTCTTTACTTGAGAGATATGTATTTCAAAAAACATTTTACGCAAGAAATAAAAAGATATGTTTGTTGGACAAAGAATTTTAAATATTTTTTGATTATTTGATGATAGAGTCCGACTAATCTTTTCATTTCTTGGGCTTATTTCGATCGGAGAATGCTGCGCAGCATGTTGATGATCTGAGATATATTAAAGTGTAATAATTTATATACTCTAATCGGCGCATCTATATATATATATATATATCTGTTGGACGCGAGACATTTTGTCGCGATAATACGTCGATCCTTTTCACGCTGTTATGTCAAATACGATGGCTTGATTACGCGCATTTATAATTGCTTGGCGAAGAAATATTATTCGTCAAAAAAGAAACATTCTTTAAAATCTCGCTAACACACATCTTGAGAATTTCTGCTGTTCTTTTTTCATTGAAAAATACACTTCCATTGATGTCGCGTGCACCGACAAACTAAATAGATTAGTATAAGATTTTGAAAAATGTCATTGACTCTCTAATTTCAATTGATATATCAAAAAATCTATAAAAGAACAAAAATCGAAAAATTGTCTAAAAACTTTTAATTATTCTAGAGATTAATCGCCGCTAATAATTGTTCATGAATATCTAACAGCTCTCATTGTGAGCTGTTAAATTAAGACTACAGACTGCTTTCCTCTCCAGAGTTAAATTTCGCTAATATCTCATTCATTTCCTCTTTCACTGTCCCGATCATGGCAGTTTAGCTAGCTTCCGTGTGTCCGAATCCGACAATCGGAATTTTTTTACCTATTCGCTTATCCTAATCGTGGTCTTTGAACCACAAAGGACCGCGAAATCCGTCCATTCGCGTTTGTAGGGACTCAAACGACCTCGAAAAAATCAATTTTTGGAAGTATTTTGATAGTTTATTATATTTTACTTTTCGATATTTCAAATACAGACAGTAATATCTATCTATATGAAAATATCTTTAAAAAAAATCGCGGAAAAAATAGTATACTTCGTAAGAGAACACTACTAATCGTGTGAATCCCTTTTCCTTCGCATTTTCTCTATCTCTCTCTGTCTGATTTTTTTTTACTCGCATATATACTATCGTCATTCGTTCTCTATCTTAGATCAAGTTTAAATCAACTCTGCACGATCTCCACACACAGACACACTCTTCTACTCTTTATCCTCAAAAAAGCTACATATTTCCGTCAACCCATTTCAGCTCAATTGCCACAATATGCGTTAAAAGATTTTGCATATCGGATTGATCTGTCATTATTATTCCATAATTTTAATTTCATTATCGATTGCCGTCTCTCTATTATTATTCGATGAATGAATAATTTTAAAATTGTTTAATAATAAACATTAATATTAATGTACGAATAATACTATCCGATTCAACTCTAGCATCTAGCTTGGGCTGAAAAAGGCGAACATGGAAAATATATATCGCGATCTACGAAATGATGTTGGTAACGAGGAACGTTGACCAATCGCACTCTTCTGATTTATCAATCAATCCATCGGTTCAATCCGTGAAAGTCTCAATCGTGGCGGCATCGAATAGCGCGAATGCCGATCGAATTATATTATATGTTTCGCAGAAGCTATATAAAGGCTACTTGGCGATTTAGTTAGTAAAAATGAAGATGATATTTTCGATGTCTCATCTCAGCACGTAAAATCGGCGACGTGTGTTCTGGATATGTTTGTCGAAGTATGAAACTGTACCGAGGGGCGAGCTATCTATTTAATTTCTCCCCTGCACGCAGATATTATTGGTCGTGATCAAGCTCGAATAAATATTGCCAAGTGTGCGACGACTTGGAAATGATAAATTTGCGCTTCAACTTTGAGAAATGTAATTTTTCAAGATTGTTTATTCTCTCTCTCTCTCTCTCTCTCTCTCTTTCTCTCTCTCTCTCTCTCTCTCTCTCTCTCTCTCTTTACAGATGCTTTTTAATTGCTCTATCGAATGTCTCAAGATCACAATCAAAATTAACCGTTCTGCTTTAACTTGGTTCGAGGACATTTTATTGACAATTCGCAATTTTATCGCTCGAGCAAAGCGTCACCTTATTAAGATTCAAGCGTGACAAACTAACTTTTATTTATTCCGATGTTATTTATTCTGTCCTTCATTCTGTCCTTCAGTAACGCGAGTTTTGCGCTATAGGGTCGCGAAATTAAAATTTCTTTTCATATATATATGTATATTAATCATAAATTCTCTCACACTCTCTCTCTCTCTCTCTCATTTGCTCCGCTCTTTCACCGTTATAACTTCTACATATGTATATGCTCTTCCTTTTTCGCATTCGTAATCTATGGAGACGGCACAAAGCTGAACGGTTCTAATGGTAGATACAAGTATATTACAAGTACATGCCCGCGAAGTATCCGTTCGCTTTGTCGACCCAAAGTAGCGGGAGAGGGAAATAATCATAAAAAAGCCGCATGAGGCACCGGTATAATCGCCGTAAGTGGATAGGATCTCTTGGTTCATGATATCTGTAAGAAATTCTCGGCGTGAATGCAGTGCCAGAGCGCTCTCTAACATAGAACACTTTACAGGCTATTCGATTGAATTAAATAGTGTTTTTGTCAAAAGCAATTTTGTTAAAATTTATATAATTGTCGATAGTTTTTTATTTAATTTTTTATTTAATAAAAAAATAAGATAATAAAATAAACATAATTGATATTTAATTTTTTTATTTAATACAAAAAAATCTGAAGAAACTTAAAAAGATATATATTCAACAATCGTATATACTGAGAATTTAAATAAGATAAATTTGGCTATGTTTTGAAAGATAAAAAAAAGATGAAGAGAAAGAATTCACTCTCTTTGCAAACAAGATGAATTACAATTTCTTGTTACAGTTTTTTCGGCTATTGCGCACGCATTAACGCATCTCAAGCATGTTTTCGTTTCGGATACTCGCGCGCATGTACATTAATGATCTCACGGTAACGATTTTTCATGCAACATTTCGATAGAAATTCTTTCTATATTTCTTAATCACGCGTATTTCGTAACATCGAATCTTTTAAGACGAAAATCACTGGATAACATCTTACGCGTTGCATTTTTCTGAAAAATCACATTATTACATTCCTCAACATAATCGATTTGGCAGTTAAATAGTCGATGGCTGTATATTATATCATAAAAATGTACACAAGAGATAAATAGAGCGACTAAATCTATCTCATTAATTTATATGTGTGTTCAGTGAATTCGTGAACGACGATGCGGCGGTTATCAGTTGCAGTAAGAAAGCCGAGTTGATATATATTGTATATATGTATAAAGACACTCTCGCACGAAAATCGTTACCGTGAACAACGGATATGCTTCGTACGACTAAAACGGCGTTCTTCTTTCTTTCTCTTTCTCTCTACTGCCTCACAGAATACACACCGAGAAACACCTGGCTTACGTGACTAGGCTACGGAACGAAAACTCATTGCGCACACGTGCACCATGAGATCGAATCCCGTCATCTCTCTTTCTCTCTCTCTCTCATGTTTTTTGCTCTATGCGTACATTTGTGACTCTGGTTTCTATCGCATTCGCACACTCACGCACACTCACGCTGTTTGCAATTAATTTTTGTTCAATGATCTCTCTCGGATCGTGTGTTCGGATCTCGCATTAGGTCGACGTTATCCCGCCACTCCGCGCTTCCCTTTTGCAAACATTTGTATGTAACTCCCGAAGCGAATTTCCGAAATGGTGCTCGTTTAGTTTAATAGTTCGATTAGCAATGCAAACAACTCTTGCCTTTTGCTTGCAATTTTTTTTGCCTTCTTTATCTATTTTCGGTCGCATTTATTTTTTGTAAACATATCTATTCGAAACTTTTTAGTATCTTTTGTTAGGAAAATTTTTTTCGGAAAAATACATTTCGCGAAACGATGTAAAGGTTCAGACTGTTGTTCTCTGTGAAAATCATCTATTTGCATCTTTCGTTCTTCTTGTCCGTATGCTACTCCCCGATGCGATTCCATGACACTTAAGGGAAGACGGAAGGTGGTTCGGAATTGCGTTGTTTTGTGGCTCGATATAACTCGCCGGGGTAACACACGACCGATATCTGCGAAGGGGACGATTCGACGTCCTGGGAGAGGGAGGGCGGTGAGGGCACCACCGCTCCGATTCACCCTGCGGGCTCTGGTCCAGGCCTGCCTCTGTCAACACACAAAAATAAAATTTAGATTTTACTTATATAATGAGTAAAATTAGCAAATTCATTTCATATATAAATTTATTGCGTTCTGAAAATGATTGATTTACTTTGATAGCCTAATATGCATCAAAAGTAATTTCGATTATGCGACTTGTTCGACTAATCACTGATTTTTTATTCATGTCATCGGTGAGAGTCTGTTGAATTAATTTTGAGATTAATTGAGAAGATTCTCTCCAGAGGTTTTTCTCTAATCAGAACAAAATAAAGGAATAAAAATTTTAAAAAGTTTAAAGAGTGCAGAAAGGAAGTAGACCTATAAAACAGTTTTGAATCAATATTACATTGTTTTCGTTTACGTTTAACTATTTTCAAATTTCGAATGAAATAATGTTATATGTTTGCATTGAGAGTTTACACAGAAAACTTAAAATTAAATTTAGCTGTAAACGCATGATGAACACAATATATTTTATAAACGCTCCTGACGTTGGCCACTTTTAAATGGAAATATTGAAACTGATAATATTTAAACGCGCGTGTAATATTTGAGCGTATGCATGTTGGACTTGCTCTCGCGACGATTGATAAAAATTAAGCGATCGTAACGAGAATGGGAGTTATTTTCTTATGTAAATATGAAGGCATTTCACTGTTGCAGTACATTCCAGCTTTACGAAAATTTATTTATATTTCCGTATATTAAAATTTATATTCTTAATTATTACGCTCGCATAAAAGAATAGCAGCTTTTATGCTTTTAAATAATTATATAATACATACAATATTGAACGTTACCGGAATACTTTCAAACAATCTTTAGAAATCTGTAACTCGAATCTCGCGCAACGCGGCTATTGTGTAACGGAATTTACTTTATTAAAGATTTGCTGATAAACTTTAGTTCCTTCCAAGAGTATCGCGCATCTATGACTGCGAGAGATGTTTTCATTTCCCTATTATACAAAGTTTAGCTTTTCATAATCGCTTTCATAAACAAGCGAAGCAATCGCCGTGCTGTAATAATAACGTGAAATGAAATTATTCACAGAGCGACCACGAAGCGGCATAATGCATAATAAAATAAGGCTGAATAAACAACGGATATATATCGCTCGAAGCCACATCGGGATTATTCATAAATATCATTTTTGAATGTTGACATTCGCAGGCTTGATATAAAAGGTGAAAAGTATCTTTGATATTCGTATATAAAACGGAATGTTCGGCCCGAGGCGGACCACCTTGTCGGGACACAATGCTAATGGCCACACTCTTTGTAACTGGAATTTTCAAAGTTCCGGGCACAAGTTACACTTGCGTTTCAAAGAGAAACGAAGGCAATGATAAAATCGCGCGACGCGATCGCCGGATGCAATTTTTAACTCACCTACACAAACCACTCGTCTTTCTGGCTGGAGGAGATGTCACTGAAAGATAAAAGAAAGATGTATTTTAATGTATAGGTTATTCAAATCGCTTATAATTAGATAACGATTAAATAGTGTGCGCTTTTCCTCTTATCGAAAAATATGGCGCAAACATAATAATATTGATTTTCGTAAAAATTATAGGAAAGGATTTCTTCAACCTGCTTGAATCAAATAATTGCATGTTTAATTTTTTTTCTATAATTGGAGAGCAAAAGAACATTTTATGACAATTTCTATCACAAACGCGAAGTCAATAACTTAAAACATATATTAGAGAAAATTTGCAAAATCAAATTCTTGCTAGTTCTGCACTTTGCCGCGAGCTGTTTTTTTTTTATTTTGTTCTTTAGCAAGTTGACACAAATTTATGCAGTTAACAAATTTTATCTTCTTCCAGTTAGCTAAAAAATATTCGTAAACAAGAAAACAATAATAATACCTACATATATCATTTTATAACGCAGTTATTGAATTTTTATATGTAGATTATGCTATATTGTGTTAATAATTAGAAAAAAATAAACTGCCAAAAAAATACAGATAAATGTAAAGTACTTCTTTTCTATATTTTTATTTTTAATAATTACTTATTTCCGAAAAATTATGAAAGAACTAATAAATAACGAATTACATGAGAAATAGAATAGACAAATGCAAAAATATGCGCGAATTACATGAGAAATAGAATAGACAAATGCAAAAATATGTAGCTCATATACTTTGTACATAGTATAGGTTAATTTTAATTTATGAATATATTCGATCGTTGAATTCTCTATTTTTCGATCTTACCTTCTCGTATCTTCTTTATATTAGTCTTTCTCTAACTGATCACTTACTTTTATATCTGTGATAATGATACATTCACGTAGACACATGTACTCATGCTAATGTTATAATACACGATTCTTCTGTACTTTTGAAAATAATTTTTAACCATAAAGTTATAATTACATATATACTTGATAATTTAATAACAATATCTTTATTTTATTTTAATCTTTATAATAAATAATGATATTTTTAACATTATTATAATTTATTTAATTAATTAATCTCGTTTTTCTATTTCTTACCTCAGAAGATTCTGTTCAAGGTAATAGAGATTTAATTATTTGATAGAAAAAGAGGGAAACAAATAGCGTAAGATCGATCCTTTGGATTGTTGATCTGTTAATGTTTTTCAAGCCTACACTTTCCTCGACCCGAGTCATATGCCTCAAAACATCTGATTTCGGGATATTATTATTATACGCTCTTACGATTTTTTTAGATAATTATTATTTACGAATGAAATCATATAGAACTTATAGTATTAATAATCCTCTTATCATTCGAAATCCGCAATTTTTGCGATGGCATCTTTTTCTTTCACATTCTTAAAAGCAGTGAGGTATTACATTTGCATTAAACAAATAAAATTACTCGCATATTATATTAACCTTCTTATATTACAACTATTTAGGCGATTTTCACTCAATATGATAAATCCTCATAAAATAAATAATTATATATGTATAAAATATATGTTTTGACAGTTTCTTATTTAATAGAAATATCTCATGTTTTATTCTTATCCATATCTTTTGTTATTTATATCATTATCCTTTTCTTCAAAATTTTATTGCACGTCAGAGAAAAAAATGTAATTATTCGAAATAATCCAGATACAAAATTAACGCAAATACAATTTAAAAAAAAAAATATCTAGCAACTGAACTTTTTTATTGAGAAAAAAAATATCTCCCGAAAAGAAAGATATGGAAAATATCTCTCTCACCTGTCGGAACCATGGCTCCTCACTTTGCCTGGCAGTAGAGGCGGACCCGGGCCGCGCTGTGCCCGAGCCTGAGGCCCGCAGGGCGCAGCCAGTTTCCCGGCCGTGGCAGGGTCGTGGCCCCCATTACTCCGGGCGCAATCCCCGAGCCGTAAGTCCCCAGGGGCCCCAGGGTGCCGGTTGTGCCCTTCAGCGTGGTCATGCCCATTGGTAGACCGGCGCTTGCTCCGTTCGATCCGTACATCTGTTGCACTAAAATGCCGTAAGACACATCAGTCCAGCCACACCACCTGCATCTCTCTCGACGATAAGGTCGACTTTACTTTTACATACTTCGCGCAATTAATTTAGAAGGCATTTTAGGGTTCGAGAGATAATATAATGATATATTTATTTTTATGTATTAATTCTACAAAACAGTCATAAAAATTAAATTGTAGTAATTTTTAGAGGATCTGAAGGAGAAGAAGAATAATTTTTAGATTTCGGAATAATTATAGCTACATTTATAGTTATACATTCTTTTAGAGCTTTTCTATTTCCTTCTTTGATTTTATGTATATTTAAATTTCACTAATTACGTGCACGTCATTCATATTATCCTTATAAGTTGTATATATTATTTCATAAAATTTGATAAAAAATTTGATTTACGAAATATATATCAAAAGCGTAAATATATGCATTTAATCATATCATTTAATCAACAGAATTATATAATTAAAGTGGATATCGCCCAAAATAAGCATATGTTACGATCTCTTTTATATCTCTAAGATAAATTATATATTAAAATTATACTTAAAACGAATGTAATCATACAGACTAATAAGGTCGACTTTACTTTTACATACTTTGCGCAATTAATTTAGAAGACGTTTCAGTATTAGACTTTTATATATTTATCCAAATTATATATATCCAAATTATGCTATAAAACATTCTTAAGAAGAAAATTGTTATAGAAACTTTTAAAGGATCTAAAGGATCAGAGAAAGAATTTTGTGATTTCGGAACCGCTTATGCAATCGTGAACTTGTAGTAGTTATACTGCTTAAATTGTAACGTCATTGAGAAGCTGTATATCTAGATATTTATTATATCATTTATACAAAGTTTTAGCGTTTTAAAATCTTTACTATATACTGTTGTTTGTTGTAGATATATTTGTTCAGTTCATTTTACTTATTACAAAATAATATTTTATTTATTGATAAAATATGATAAAAATTATTTCATATGTGCAACAAAACCAGTAGGAACATTGATACTATTACATTTCATATCATAAGTCATATTAGTAAATTTTAAATGGATTCTAATCTTAAGAGCACGACGTATAACTGTGAGAACGAGATTAAAAATTCTCAAGCGCAACATTTTTGACATTCGCAATGCATGCAATCTATTTTCCCGTCGTCGTGCGACAGCCGACATGCGTTGCGCGCTTTTCCGCGCGCGATTACGCGGTGAATTTTCCGGCGCTCTTTCAGCTGTCACTTATATCTACGTACGGACGAATAGGATAAACTTTGCTTTATGCGCGGAGTCCGGAATCCGGGTCAAGCGGATTTTGCAAACTATATGGTCGAGGGTAACGCGGTTAACGTTCCCGGTGATTTTTCGGCGTGCGCGAAACGTGACGTCGCGAGAGCGTGAAATCTACGCGCGAAACGTGACAGGGATAAAGGACGACCGACCGGGCGATCTTTCGGAGACACTTGGCGAAGTTGCACGTATTTACGGTTAACTATGCAAAAGTTTGGGCGATTCCGAGCGGCCGTACGTCACAGCTTTCGGCTATCTGACGTCTCTCGCGAATTATGCCAGAGCGAAAGCCGAGAACGTGAATGGCGTAAAGTACATCTTTCTTGTCATATAAGAATATATTATAATTCCCAAGCAAGCTTCAAGCAAGCGCCAATAATTTGATATATAATTTTTATAATTATTATTTTACTAAAAATGCGCTACGCGCGCGCCATTCTTCGATTATATGTTAATAAGAATATTTTTAAAAAAATAACATAAAGTTTGTTTAGACTCGATTAATATTTTTTCACAGAAATCAGCTGATTAAAGCGTTAATTTCCTAATTAAATTTTAAAATAATAATATGTTATAAAAATTAAAATAGTAATATGTTGTAAATAATATGTTATAATATCTTATTCTCGATTAATATTTTTTCTTTATAAAGCTATATCTTTTCGAACGAATCTCCTTCGAGTTTTAATTAATTATTAATATTAAGTCATGTATATCGTATCGCGCGCGCGCTATTAGAGTGAAGTTGCCGATGTTTGTAGAATAGCGGCCATTACCGAAACGCCGCGAGTATCAGGTAGTTCGAGCTGCGTCCCGCTGTGATTAATTAGTAAGCATAATCGTTAGAAACGATTTCTAACCTTTGTATTGTAATATTTATCTATCGCATATCATAATTTCAACGTTAATATGCAGGCGTAATTGTTCGAAACGTATATTTCGCGAAAACTTCGATGCAAAATCTCTTGCCAACATAACCCAACTTAATCTGTTGTCGCGCGCGCGAATGTGTTGCGATCCGTGGATATATCTATCGTTAATACTAGCTTACATATTTATATTGTGTATGTTATAATGCGAAATAATAAGATTATTCTAATATATGTATATATTTTATTTGTTACAGGTAGCATTGCGATACACAGTGCGATTCACGCGTCGTGTCGGGAGTGCCGTATAAAATTTCGCGTGTCGGGAGTGTCGTGTAAAGTGTCGCGCGATCGTAATTATTCGTATTTTCGCGAGTGTCGTGAGTGCTACCATGGACCAAGAGAGGAGGAGGAGGCCCGGGGAGGCGTCGGGCGACGTCGGGGCAACTATGAGGTATGCAAAATAAAACATTTTTTCTAAACTGTTTATGAGATGTTCGACACACACATATGTATATACAACATAATTTGAATATTTTGTTTTCAGATCAATGTGCTGTGTACTACAACTTCGCTATTGCACGTATCGGTGAGTGAGAAATTGTTTATTTTCTAATTTTTACTGTTTAATTTCTATAGCGGTAATAGGTGTATATGTATATGTTGAAAATATTAAAATAGTAATATGTTTTTAATATGTTATAATATCTTATCCGCAATTAATATTTTTTGACAAAAATCAGCTGATAATTGTCAAAAATATTAATCGAATTTAAAATATTATAACATTCCTTTCTAAAAAAGGTATGTTAAGTCGATTTTCGCAATTATTGCTGCATCTTCCGCGATGCTTATTGATTGTCTCGATTCGCATTGTGCCTTATATTCGTAGCATCGAGAGAGGCTGTCATCGCTGTCAGAATTAGTAGTTTGACAGTTTGTTCAAAATAAAATTAAATTAAATAATGTTTTAAGTAATATGTTATAATATTAAACTCGATTATATATAATATGTTTGACAGAAATCAGCTTATTTCTGTCGAAAAATATTAATCGCGGATAACGTATTACATATTATTATTTAATTTTATTTTGAACAAACTGTTAAACTGCTAACCCTCGCTAAGCCTCTCGATATTACGAATATAATGCACAACGCGAATCGAGACAGCCAAGCGGAAAAGCATACCGGAAAAGAGGCAACAATACTTGCGAGAATCGACTTAACATGCTTTTTTTTAGAAAGGATTATATATATGAATATAATATATTAAAATGAAAATTATAAAAATTATAATGTAACATATTAAAAATTATAATAATTTTATAAAAATTATATATCGAATTATTGGTGCTTGCTTATTAATATAGTTTATTTTATTTTATATATATATATATATATATATATATATTATATATATATTTAGAAATTTTTATAATTTTTATAATTTTATGTATAATTTTTTACACAATGTACGCGATATTTTTCCGATACTTTCACTATCTCTTATCATATACATTTATTGTCTGTGTATCTTTATTTAAATTTTTTGTCCATGAGAGTGGATTTTATATAAACCTTTTTGCAAATGACAAATGATAAACTTTACAATTCCTAGTATATACAATTTCTAGTATTTTTCGATAAATCTTTTGTATATTGCGTTTAGTAAAATTGATTTGTGATTCGAAGATGTATCTATATCACAGAAAAATGCATGTGATTAATATTAATCACAAAAAGTTAGACTGATTGGATCGAATGGCAAAGAAATGGCTTGATGATATTCTTGAGTTTTTACTGACTTATGCGATTTGTCAGCGCAAAATAAGCGTTGCAGCATTAAATACTTGGGGATAAGTCGCTCGCGATTTTAGAAATTCGAAGCAACCGCGTATTAGTTTCATAAAAGTTTGGTCTTTTGTCTGTTTCACATGCAAATGACCGACCATCGCTTTGCCGATTTAAAGGGAATCGTCAAGTATATTTTAATCGAATACTATTTATTATTCGCTATAGAATAATCGCATAGTAATTCGGCGGTTTACAGATGCAAAAAGAACATTACTTCGCTAATATGAACGATTTAAGCGATCAATAACCCTTTGCCTAGTTGGAAAACAATCTGTTGCATAATCAAACGATTAATTGCTCTCTATCGTATTACAAATTCGATGGTGCAGTTTGGCTCATGTGACAGAACGCAATAATAGTGTTATGTTACATTATGCTACAGGATGTAGCAATAGCATGCGTTTCTCATATTTTTGCGAAAACGTTTGCGCCGCTTATGATATATTACTCTATTATACGTTTTCGCTGCATAGCTTGAATTTTAAACGGCTGTAATGACGATCAATACGGCGCAATATAAAGAGGGGGATTTATTACTCTATATGTATATTGTATGTACCACGTTTAAAACGAATGAATTTTTGTGATTCTCGTAACTTTACGTTAATATCACAAATAAAAGAAAATGAGTTTGTGGCGCAAGCCATATTCTTATATCGCGATGGCAATATTATTTTACGTAAAAAGTGCACATTTACGGTCATCTTCCGATATATATTCTATCCAGCGAATAATTGCGAATATGCATTTTCATGCGATCTCTCTTAATTCAAAGTGTCACTCACAGGGAAAGAGGTGCGCATTCCGCGACGAAATTCCCGTCTCACCCCATAAAGCGAGAATGAGGCCATTTTTTGGCCTCTTCGACGACGTCGGCGTTTTCCGTGAATTCGCCGTTCGCGGACGATATTTTTCAAGGTATCGAAAAAAAGGACGACGCAGCGTCCTAAAGAATGTCATTCGGCCAAAAAATTTATGATCGACGCCGAAACTGTATAGAAAAGA
Source organism: Prenolepis imparis (assembly GCF_030444845.1). Classification (NCBI taxonomy): domain Eukaryota; kingdom Metazoa; phylum Arthropoda; class Insecta; order Hymenoptera; family Formicidae; genus Prenolepis; species Prenolepis imparis. Next base: position 8,018,405 of record NW_028141165.1, read on the forward strand.
GCCGCGAAAATGGTTTTGTGGAACTGAAGGGAAGGGATTTTTTATCGTCGACGAATTTTGTTCTTGTTTCCAACATTATTTCGCGATATGGAATTTTTAAATAAATAAATAGATATATATACGATACGATACGATAATCTAAAGTGGATATATTACGATAAGTTTTATCGTTACAATTAAAATAACATTTGATTAAATATTGTTTGTATATTAACTTCTGTAAACAAAGTCATACACATATATACATAAATTTACATCCAAATTCACTTTAATTCGATAGTCTAAAATAAAAGTTAAATTTAAATTTTGGATTTTATCAATTTATTTTTATTTTATGAATAAAATAATAATATTAATAATGATAATTATATAATATTTTATTTTTATTTTATGAATTTATTTTTATTTATTTTTTATTTTGAATTTTATTTATATTTTATTTTATTTTAAAATTGATTGTACACATTTCTCTCCTGTCAGTGTAATATATCGAGAAAAAATGCTATTAATTGCGTTTTACGAGAAATCTAATTTTTCAAATTTAATAACATTTGCATAAATATATTTCTCCGTGTTACATTAAAAGCATCAAAACTCAATATTTACAAACGGCGACTTTAGATTTCTGGATGGCGTTCCGTTCTCTTAAACAGCCATCCGAGAGACTGCATACACAGAACGCAATCATGTGATGCAAGTTACGTGGCAGTTGAAATACAACAGTGCCAAAAGTGAGCTCTCTCGGCTGACGGACGAGTGTAGTTTGGAATATGCATGAGATGCTGTAGTCGGTGGATGATCACGTTTTCCGGGATCTGATCTCCTTGCGATCTCCATATGCGCTGTATAAAGGGCTTTTAGCGAAATCGCCAACAAAACCGACGACGCCCAGTAATAACGGCAGCATACAATGGGATCATCGCGAAAATGGCGAGAGAATGTTACGTTTATTCCGGCATATAATCGGTGTATTGATTTCTCGGCAATTGAGGTCACGTAATAGCCATAAAATCTCAGAATTTCGTCGCACAGACGTTGATAAAAATAGTATTCGCAGTATGGCTTGCAAGAGAAAGAGAGAAAAAGAGTAGTATTATTTTAACTCTGACATATTTTTTTACACTTTTTACGTAGATATGTAAGTGGAAATATCACGTTTCGAGATCAAATTGAATCGATGTGTAATAGCGAGCTATTTTCAGCTGCAACAAATAAATGGCATAGAAAGATTTTATACTATATATATACATATATAATAGTTCAGATTTATATATTATTCAGTTATAATAATAATTCAGAATATTCATAATTAAAATATATATTTAGTTAATTTTATAAATGGATAAATATATGTATTAACATGTAATTCTTAATATTACATTAGAAAATGGAATATATTATTTTCGTTGATGCAATTGTGATTGCGAATTAATGAAAGGAAGAGAAAGAGAAAGAAAAATTAATTTCTAGATCGCACTTACATTATCAGTAATCGAACAGTGATTACTGATGAAAGAACGGAATATGCGATAGGTATCAGATAATGATTTTCACCGATAATGAGCTTATGGCGCGATATAATTATTACGTTGCATAATTATTATTCATTGAACGCGCATATATACAGGGACGATATCCGCAATAACGATAATTGATCACCAAAAGCGATTACTTCACACAACATTTACTTGTGCCTTGGCTAATTCACGCATTTATCGTCTTAATACATTGCACCGTAAATTTATTTAGTACGTGTGTCTTGTAAAATTGTTATTAAAATGTCCTGAGCGACGTATAGTCGATATAAATTATCTGGGATGATTTTAAACAATTTTGAAACTCAATATGGATATTATATTAAATCGCTCCCTTTGTAATACGTCATCGATGTATATCCAATTTCATTGTAGTAGAATTAATAGAGAGCTGAATTTCATATATTGGCGCATATATGGAGAGATGAAAGCTTCATACATTTGAATAGCATAATAAATTTGTTAATGATAACTTCACAAATAATATTTCAAATATATTTTTATCAGTTAATTGTTATTCGATTGTCAATATAAAGAATATGGAAAAAAATTAATGATGCTCGAACGTAAAATACGGATTCTCATATCTTATACGATATAATGATTTGCACGAATTTGCACGTTTATCTTTCAATTTTAGAGACACATTTCTCACACTATAATTCAGCAGTTCTTTACGCAGACATAGTCGATAAGGCTCCGGGAAAGGAAATTATTTTGAAGTTCTTGAAATGCTGTCAGACGTAACATCGTGACTCTCGTAAATCTTACGAAAGAAATTTGCCGCTCACGAAAATAACCCCGGGGTAAAGTAAACAGCCGAGGCGGAGAGAGCTAAGGTAATGCGTGGCTAATGCGAATTCCGCGGTAAAGTTTTATTAAATTATATTCCACTCGGCAAATTCAAATTATCTCGGATACTGCGCCTGCGAGGGCGCGCGTACATATAGTATATTTGCTCGTACCAAGAGAAATATGTTTGTCTGGAGGCATATATACATATACGTGTATGTGTATGTGCGAGAGATACCAGAGTAAATCATGGAAAGTGGACTACATAGGATTTTTCTCCTGCATTTTTTTATTTTTTTACACTCGATGTCGAGTATATCGCTGGACACAGTATCGCGTGATATATCTCCGCTTAAAATGTGGATCGAAAAAAAAGAAAACAAATCGTTTCGAGTGAAACTGTTGGCTTCGTAAAATGTTCAAAAACAAAATCGTTCACAAAAAAAATGTATTCAAGATGATAAATACATATACATATGTAGCGCGTCGAGAGTTTGAAGATTCTTCTTTAAAAATTAAATTTTTTCCATATTTTTTCTACAAATTAAAAAAATACCATAAAGCTCTTTTGCCTCAGTGCTGGAAACAAGTTTCTCTCGTCTAATCTCCATTGCAGCGCGAGTCGAGAAATAACGAAATAGCATCCGCTCATTGTGATTCAGCCTCTGTGGAGTATTGCACGCTCATTCGGCGCATTTTCGACAAGTTTTCCTTTCTTTTTCTCTCACCCACTTTCATTTCCTACCCTATACCTACTTTTCGTTCTCTCTTCCCTGCATTTTTCCTTCCGAAGACTTCTCGCATTCTATCGCCAAGATTGGGATTCTTGCGCATCTGGAGACCAGCGCGCCCTTTCCATCAACCCTTTCCTCGACGATCCGATGCGATGGCGAGAATGCGGGATTGCGGTAGGGATGCGCATTTCTCCGCCTAAGTTTAAATTGTGTACTCTGGGAAACGGTTCGCCCCCCCCCCCCCTCCCCCCAAACTATTCGAACAACTTTTAATACGGCTGCCATTGCCTGCTCGCAAAGTATGATAATCAGCCGGTTCTTCCGCTCGCGGATGGAAAAGGAGCGGCGAGACACAACAGTTTCGTTCAATCTTAATTTTTTTTTGTAATTTTTTTAGAATGCGCGCCTTATATGTTCAATGAGGGTAAAAAATTCAATTCATCGATGAAAATGTCAAATTATCCCATATAACATTTTAGGACAGAATGCGTAGTCCCTGTGTGTCACAAAACATTTTTCTTTAAATATACATTTTTAAATATATTAATATTTTACATTATATATATAATATATAAAAAAATATATATTTAAAAAATTATATATTAATTTATATTAATATATTTAATTATATAATATAATTATATTTTAATATTTTTATATATTGTTTTGAGAAAAAAAGGACTATAATACATTGCAACCTTGTATTCTCAAAATTGTGCGTTGATTTATGGGCGATTTGTCAGCTGGTCGCATCCGATCTCGCGCATTCGGAAGAAACTCGTCCAAAGTCAATTTAAGAGTCTTAATTGGGCGGACGCGGGGCGACGATCTCGCGGCTTAATCGCAAATTAGTGTCAGGGGCAACCTGTTGCTGGGACGCGGAATTTGTCGTTCAGTTTCAAGCTATGACTATTGAGCTTTCTCGAGAGAGGAGAGAGAGAGTGTGAGAGAGAAATTACTCTCTCCGTCTCGTGCTTTTTACTCCAATCATTCTTGCCATCACGTAGTCGGTAACGAGGCTCTCGTTAGTTGCTAACGAATTGTTTGGATACAATCGTGCGAGTTTCCTTCTCCCTCCCCCTGGGACGTGTTCCTCGCATTCATTAACATTCGAATCAGGTCGGCTTGGATTTTGAATGCTTTGATACTGCGGATTAAGTTGATTGGATCGCATTATATGAACGGTTCTCCGGAAACGAGGTTAACCAATGACTGCATGGATACACAGATAGAGAAAGGAAAGAAAGAGAGAGAGAGAAATAGATCGCGGTAGTATCGTTCCGTAATTTATAGCAAATAGTTTTCTCTGAAAATTAAACGCATTTTTTGCGTCCAGGATCGTCCAAACTGTTATGTGATTATAAAATCGTAAATATTATAATTATAAAGTATATACAATTAAATAATTATTGTAGCGTGGAAAACAGAAGTTTATATAAACTTAATGAATATATATATTAAAATTTAATAAGATTTTTTAAAAAATAAAATTTAAAATTAAGTAGGTCAATGATCAAAGCAAATAACAAGCGTTGATTGAGAAAGTACACTAACTTGAATTTTACGAGATTTTATTCCTTTTATATTGGATATAATATATGTATTATATAATTGGATGTAATATATAATTGGATGTGTATGCATATAAGATATATGTACGTGTAATACTTCGATTTATATGCTTACTATAAAAGTACATTCTTGAAACGGGCATTACATATTGAGATGCGTTAACTTAAAGTAAGGTTTATTACGAAGAATATCTGTTTAGAATTTAAGCAAAAATGTTAAAATCAGGAAGAATGTCTAATCAAATTTTTATTTGTTTATATTTATATTATACTTATATTTACTTTATCATTAATATGAATTATCTAACTTGATATTCACAAGATACATATAAAATAATAAAATATCTAAAAATAAAGTTATTTGAGTAAAATCTTCAAATAGTTAGACTAGATAAAATAATAGTTTCTGAAATTTTCTTTATCTTCTATTTTTAAATTATTTCTAAATTATTTTCGTCAAAATATAAATGATGTTAAATATTATGGCATTATTATATGTATTATAAATATCAAATATATATTTTCTAACTAATGCATTAATTGTCTAAAAATAATAAAATATTGACTTATATATTAATATCGAAAAATTTAACAAAAATATAACAAAAATGCCTCTGCAAATATTAAGCTAAGAGAAAAATAATCGAAAAGCTATTTGTGGGATATCTTTAATTCTCTCGGGAAATGTCTTTCATATAGCGTACACAGATAATAAGTCTCATTCTCCTGAGATCGATTCTCGAAAATCTAACAGAATCAGTTCATAAGGTGGACTTTCGGTCTTCTCGTAGCACTATTCCCTTTATATCGGATACTTTGATGCATTCTCGACGAGAAAGGTATAAGCAAAAAGATAAAATCACGAAAGATTCGTATAAAAAATTCTACGTAACATTACTATTTGTCGATACATATTTAATTTCAAAATCCATGTATTATGTAATGCAATAATATATCAGATATATCAGAACATATATCTATATATATATATATCTTATCATGCAAAATGCATGCATCTGTCTATTATTGAGAAATAATTATGGAGTAAAATGAATGAAAAAAAAACGAGGGACAAGATTGATTAGAAAAAGAAGCAAGGCAAATTTGACAATATTGGAGCTTGACAATATCGTAAAAGTATTATACAACAGATAAAACAGTTTGAATAGGCGGATTTAATGATTATAGATAGACATATAGATGGATAGATACAGTTGTAAATACTTTTTATTTGATCACCGTACGTTAGATCGATATGAAATTATCTAGTTTGCTAGTACGTCGCAGTCATGTTCCGCACTTCTCCGATTTGGCGAGATATCGATTAGCAGGTCCCGGCAGTTGTCTGACCTTGACATGCTACACCTTCTCGGGCAACATCAGATTCACGAGACCGCGTAACGTATTCCAAAATTGACAAAGAAAGGTCTCGCGAGACTTTGCTCAATACTGATCATCGATTTCATTCACCTAATCTCAGAGACCACAATAATAAAACTCGTAACAAAGTTCGTAATCGTCTTCAGCGTTCTGTCACATTCCTTTTAGATATGTTCAGATGTTTTTTTTTTAATTTTGCATTTCGATATAAGAAGATGATGCTTATATCACGCACTCTACTGCAAAATAAAATATACAATTATAATTTCTGCTTTCGTTCTCATAACGAAAAAAAAAAGATAATTGAACAGGATATCAAGGTCTATTTGTAGTAAATTATCACTCGCTATTTTTAAAAATAAATTAAAAATCTCTAGAGAAATTACGCATATCTCTTAAAATTTTAGATATAATGTTAATCGCTTAATTTAAATATCATTTTGCGAAATGAAATTCGAATCTAATTCGAATTATCTAATCTAATTAGAATTTGTTTCAAAATTGTGTTGAATGACTTACAATATTCTCTCGACAAAGAACTTGGCATCACCGAGATATCTCAATCTTCCCGACACGCAACGTCGCGTTAACACGAAGAGTCTTTTACATTTTCGCGCCCCTTATCTCGCGTTTTATCAATCCGTACGAGTAAGTCTCTCGCGATCTCGTCGTAACATTTTTCGAAGAAAATCGCAATCACTGATAAAGATCATGTTGATAAAAATCATGCTGGTAAAGATCCTGCTGGTAAAGATCCTCTACCGTGAATATTCCCTCCGCATACGGGCTCTGAGCCTTCGTCTTCACCAGATGAAAGCCCTGATATCTCTTGTTGACATCCTCGCCCATCAACACCGCGGGATATCTAGGCGGGCAGAGACCCAGCAGATAAGCCACGAATCCGTAACAGGGCCAGCCCCAGAAACCGATCTTTGAGTTGATCGATTCGGCGAAGTACTCCGCCGCCCTGTGATGATTACATCCGAATGGATTCCCATGCTCCCAGCATCCAGGCTGATTGACCCCGCCGTTCATGTAAAAATCGATGTGGCCGCTCGGCTCGATCTTACCCTGAATAAAGGCATTCGTGTGCAGCACGTCGACAAATTCGGCGTCGCTCGCATCGAGCTTCTCGTCCTTATTAACGGTGATGAAGAGCGGCATCGCTGGGTCGAGGCCGGTGATCCTAGGCAGCCGATACGGACGCAGCACATTGGCCGCGAATGCGGGCACGTGAGCACCTAGACTGAAACCGATCATGTGGATGTCCGCGGCACCGTAATCTCTCAGACGATTGACCAGCTGTGCCAGACAATCGCCCACGTGAGGCACGTTGTGGACGGCCAAGGGATAACACGGCGCCGTCGCCAGACGATGCCAATCGACTGCTATAACATTATATCTGCTTCTCTTCAAGTACTCGTTTCTGATATCCACCAAGTATCCTAGTTGCATATCCGAATTGTAGCCGTGCACGATAATCTTGGTAGGCACCGCCGCGACAAAGTTGGTATCGGCAAGATTCGAACTCGTGTCGTTCATTAGGATTTGTTGTCCCTCTTCCAGATTGAATCTTGTGTAGAGGAAGAACGTGACTTCCTCGTCGGGACAGGTTTGATTGGTGTTCACCAGACAGGGTCCCACGAAGTAGTCCTTACCGAGTTGATCGTCCACCGCATTACTCACGACGAAGGTTGTCTGCGTGCTCGCGGTCGTAACAAATTCGCAGATCACGAAAAGAATAGTTAAAATTTTCCAAATTCGCGGATAACCACCCCGTTTGGCGGTCGTCATCTCGTATCCGTGAGGAGCTTCACCTTGACCACGGTAGCGCGCGAAGAAACGTCTGTGAATGATTCCAGGCGACTGTTTGGTGGGAACTGGTCGCTGCAACGATTGGCTGATCGTTGCGGGCGAAACTTCGCAACGATTGAGCAACGTCACGTACTCGACGAGCCTCGACGAGCTTGGAATCCCTAAAGAGCACGGACACACGCGGCAAGGTGTTTTTATTTTATTTTATTTTATTTATTGTTTGTATCAAAAATGTTTGCTCTGTCGCGATGGACGCGGAAGTGAGTCGTCAACATTGTGACTTTTAGCGACATGGTTCAAAAATTGAAAGTATTTTTTTGAGAGAATTGGCACGTCGAGGAAAAGTGAGAAACTCGAACTTTGTTAAAGAAGCGTAAATAACAGTTGCCGGTTGAAAGTCTCTCGAATTTTTAGCGCGATAAAAATATGGTCTTTATCAATTCGAAAGTTATTACTGTTTGTGCGTATATTCTTCGCGCACATTTATTATTGTTTATTTTTAAGATAAGATACGAGTGATAAGATACGAGTGATATGATAAGATATGAGTGATAATTTGACATGAGATAGTTACAGCTTAAGATATATGTCATTTTTTATAATATAATATAATTTTAATATTTTAATTGAAAAATTAATTTATATATATAAAATTTTATATTTTATAAAATGAGCACGCGCTTGTATCAATTCAGGAAATTACTCATTTCCTTTAGTTTAGACAATCACATTTTTTCACTCTATACGCAAAACGACACCTCATTCCACGTTAGGTCGAACCGATGACGAAGTAGAGCGCACTGTAGGAGTAAATGACTTTTTTTATGCATTTGCACGTGTGTCCGAGTGACCACTAATCGCGGCGCACTTTGCAGAATGCACTTGATCGATGAAACGCGTCATTGATATCACTCGGTACGATAAAACACCGGCGAGGTCTAATCAATGGAGCGATTGTGCGCTTAGCGAAGCCCTGCGACGAGCGAGCGATTCGAGGAGTGATTACGGCAAATGGCGAATGGCGATCGATGAAAGCATGGGTGCGAAATTGGCGGGTTAGAATCTCGTGGACGAATACAGGAGATGACGCGACGGCACGTGAACTCTAATGGCACTCGTGTTTTGTACGACAAATTGGATATTTCCGAGATACGAGTGTTTCCTTAACCGTTTCTCGTCGGAATATCGCGAGAAGCTTTTTATTGTATAATGAATTCTTTTGAACTCTTATCTATCAATAAAACTCATCGTTGAAAATTGAATCGAGTGACTAAAATTATGTATCTTTAACTTTATATCGAAATATAAATAAATTTTCATGTTTAGATATATCGCACTTTGTTATTATATTGTCCAAAAATTAATTTTACAATTATTAAATCAATATTAAATGGTAGAAAAACTGCATTCTTGATAACTTTGCAATCGTATGAATAGAAAATATTAGAAAATATATACAATAAAGAAACTTATTTTAAAAAGCTGCATTTATATACAAATTTTCTTGTTTTATCTGGAATTTTAAACAAAAATACCTGGAAATTCTCAGGGAATTCTTTTTACAAGATTTGAATAGACACCCTGATAAATCTCGACCTCTGAAATCTTTGGAAAAAAAAAACATATGATTGGAAGTGAAATATATGTCAACGTATTTGTGCTTATATTTTCAAGAATAAATCTGAAAGAAACGCGAATCTCTCTATCGTCAATGATAATAATTTTTAACAATGAGAGGAAAGTTCGAAGCTTTTGTTGCGGGATTCTAGCAATTAGAAGTTGATATCGTTGATTTACGTTTGCGGACGCGGTCCGATAGCACGTGTGCTGTTGTGCATCGCGTGACTAACTCCAATGGCATCGAAGGCTGCTTTGAATAATGCGCCAACTTCCTGTTACAGCTCGAGTCTCGTTCGCAATAATTGCGAACCGCGATTGTACTACCAAATATCAGCAAAGCTCGAAATAAATGCCATTTTCTTACCTCGAACAAAGTACAATATTCGATCGGGTTTTGGGGTACGTGAGATCCACGTGAGATTTTCGCGTTTCGAGAGAAGAGAAAGTATTTGTTCGTTACTTCCGTTGCGTGTGCGAGAAGGTGAAATTTCGTTCGAGTTGGCATGCAGCCTACAAACATATCGATAAACTTTCGCGAACGGCGCATATGTGAATGCTAATTGTGGTCAAAAAACATTTTTGCGTTTGTTGTCACGAACGACCGAGAGCTGTCCCAATTATATGCGTGCCCACGTAATTATCGGTATTATCGATCATGAGCTAAGCAAACCGCTCCATATTTAAACGGAGCTCATATGTGGCTGCGAGCGAATATTTAATCGCGCTGATATTTAGTGGCAAATATTAAGCAGCGTGAATTAAAGGATATACATATTATTAAATTTTAAACAATGTAAAAATTAAGAGAAAAAAACAACAGAGATAAAAAAAGACAACCGTATCTGTAAATGGTTTTATCTCTTTTACATATAATTTTTTTCAGAAAAAATATATTTTATATATAAAATATATAATATTATATATATTAAATATATATAATGTACATGTATTGTACATAATTTTCCCAAAATTTAAACCCAAACGTCTAAATAATAAATAGAACGAATAATCTCATTTCACCGGTTTATCATACCTTATAATTTAAGATTTTCATGAATGATTTAGATACCCCCCTTAAACATAAAGTCCTACTTTTCGTCGAGTTTCTTTCGAGCCGAGTCCCGAAATGAGCTTATTTGCATAAGCTGTAAGAGACCAAGGGAGAAGGAAAAAAGGACGAATGTGTTCTCATTCCTCCTACATAATCCGCCTATATAGCCGAGCACTCGTAAAAATTCTCCAAATACAGATCGGCAGTCTTGTTTCGTACTTGAAAATATGCATCTATATACAGACAATAGTATACATCTCAGTATATATGTGTCTCAAAAATACGAATATTCTCCGAATAGAAGACATCGTACCTTTAAACTTATAACATATTAATTTAAGAAAAATTATTAATATTAATTAGTAATATTTAATTAATTTACAACGTATTTATTTGTAGCAGAATTTTAATTATCTCATAATTATAAAAGAATTTTTATTTTTATTGTATTAAATTATCTTTATTTTAATCATTTCTCCTCGCACAATATTGTAAAATATAATAACAAATCTTATAATACTCGCATAAATAGTTTTATATTAATTATATAATAGTTAGGCTACAAATAGATTTATCGTCTCTCTTTCTCTCTACATTTACATTATAAGATATTTACAAATTTACATATTTATAAATACATGGATAATAATTCGACGAATTAAATGCAATAATAATTCAATAGAAAGCTATTAGTTTAGTCGAAATAATAATTTCAATATCGCTAAAAATATTTATTTTTGTATAGCAATCCAATTTTTATAATGCACGCCGCTTGATGCGATTAAAATTACTATTACCGCATACCTCCTGTTAATCATGTTATATTTCAAAGAAAATCGATACCCCAGACTCGCTTCAATTTGCGGTGTGTGCGGCTTATCAGCCAATCATATTATAATCCTCATTTTAAAAATGTAATCCGTGTTACATTGACTAATGATGAAATCGGTGGCATAAAGTGTACGTACGCGCGCCTCGAAATAGACATAGTTATCGTATGGTTGCATTAATTATCGCGCGAAAGCTTCATTACCGAAGGAATTAATTTCATTAGCGAATGCTAATGTCATCAATGTATTAATTCGAATTATTCCGGGACGGGTCACAATCCTCGATTAAAAATTTGATAATTTTCCTTCGACACTGTTTGTCTTTCTCTTTGCGTTTTTTTGTTTTGAATTTTCGAATTTGAAATTCTATTTACAAATTGCAGTGGAATATCGCCTAGTTTCCGTCCTCGTCCTCGTTCCTTGTTTCGTGTGTGTATTTAATTGCGGGAGAACTCCGTTCAAACTTTTATTTATTATTAAAACGTACACATAAGCGAGCGAGCGAGGAGGAGAGTGATTTTTCTATTTTCCCGACCGTTCAGATCGACGAAGTCGTCCTTTTTTTTGGACCGAGGCCAAAGCATGGTGTACCTTTTGCCTCCATTTATTTTGCATTCTCTTCTATATATTCCCAGGATAGTGGAATATCGTAACAAGAGTGCACATGCAAAACTTTTAGTTAAGGTATACGAACTATCGACATTTATTTTGTAAAAGCCACACACGGTGTGTCAGTAAATTTCATATAAGCCTCTCTCTTTCTCTTTTGCTGTCACTTCGATATTTTCTCCAATTTCCGGAATATGATTGTAATTTCTTTTTTGAAATGTGTGAATTTTATCATTTTACACTAGATATCCTGCTCATTTTCTTATTTGGGGGGGGGGGGGGGAATTGTGCGTAACTTTTTATTTAGTTTTGTTAAAATTATTCTCTCGTCTCTCTCTCTGAAATATAACGAGTTTTATTATAGCGAGAAAAACATTTTTCGGTTTCGTGTTTTTCATGGCAGAAAATTCTGGCCACCGCAAATAGCCCCTAAAAAATAAACGAAATTATTTAAATTAATTTAATATCCTTTAATTATATATTCTTATTTTATTTGAACGTACGCAATTTTCTGCACGCATATATATATATGCAAAATACGTAAAAAGTTTTACGATAAATATTTGACGAAAACCCGGTCCGGCGCTTTACTGCAGCGGAGTTTGACATTTGCTTCGACCCGATGATACAAAGCTTCGCCTCGTTGCTTCAATTTATTGCTATTCCGCCAAACTCGGACGTGTCGGACTCGGATATATCTGCGCAATCCAGGGGTTGCGTCTGGACCCGACTCTCCGCGGATGCAGACTCGTATTATATATTCTGAATACCTCCGGCTCTCTTTTGGAGAGATATATGGGATGCTGCATGCGGTGCTTTTAATTGGATCGCGTTACGCAAACTTGGATTTTTAATCGAATTTATATTTATTTATATTTATTTTCCAATCTGTTGCAGTTTGTGTAGAATCGTTTGATTTTTATTCCCGGCCACTTTTGATACTGGCTCGAATAAATATCGCTCGGACACGAAATTCGCGACAAAAGAGCGACAGGTGAGACTGCCCCGTCGCATTTGATGTGCAAAATATATATGTGCTACTATAAAACGCGCTGCAAACCGCGCAAACACGTTTTTCACGTTTATGAGGAACGGCGCTCGTCGAAAGTATCGTAAAAAAAGAGCATCTTTCATCGTTTGCAGGGATTTAATATTCGATCACGCGGTAATAATCGCTACAATGTTACATCAAAGCGCGCAATTGAATGTAACAAATAAACGAAAAGATAAAAGGGATATACATATAACTCTATTCTTTCGGTGAAATACAATTAAAATATCGCGAAAATTAAATGAATAGATTAAAAAAATGCAATTAAACATCTCGCTATTTTGCGTATTTATAACTTTAATCTCAAATAAGAAGCTTAACATATATATATATATATAAGTCGAGATTATAAGAGAAAATCCCGAGCGACATTATATCTCAAAGAAATTGAAAAATGTAGCACGGAGAGAAAAAGAGCTCGGTCGTAGATTAAAAAACGCGACGTCTTAGTTTCTATCTCGCGAATAATTCAGACGTAATTGAAAGAGAGAGAGTTAGCGCATAAATTAAGAAATTCTTACACAATACGATACTTCTCTAATATGATGTAAACGTTGAGATACACAGCTATATGAATTGCAATGATAATTTTCATATTGGACTTATCACGATATTAGCTTATTGGAAATACGCTATTGCATTAAAAGTCCCTGTTATACTCGTGTCGTTAATAAATCTTGCAACGTGATGCGAGTAACGGCCGTTATCAAGTCGACGCGCTCCATTAAATCGAGATGGTGACGTAACAGCAGTTTTTTTATGCTCACAGTCTCACCTGTAATCTCGGATCTTTTGAAGTGAAGTTAGTATCCCGTTTTTAAAATCGGGGTATAAGGTCCTGAATCTTTTTCGAAGAATTTTAGAGTGATATCGATATGATCGAAAAAATCTGACGATTAAATGTAAAACAGAAATTTGAAGATGTGGGATGTCAACATTGTTTTTATCTTACATGAAAATTGATAATAACTTTTCTATTTAAATTATATAATATATACATATATATATATACAGCCTTGGCTAGGAGTATAAAGTACCCATTTTTAATTGTAATAACAATTAAACACAAAATAGAGTTGTGAAATAAAAAAAAATTGTAAAAAATTTACCATTTATTTTAAGAAACTCAATATTGACATATATTTTTTTTATTTCACAACTACTTTGTTTAATTGTTATTGCAATTAAAAATGGGTACTTTATACTTTTGACCAAAACGGTATATATGTATATATGTATGTGTATTTATTTAAATAGAAAAATTATTAACCATATTGACGTCTTTGACTGGAATTCTGAAAGCTTTACTTTATAAAAATTTTCAAGAATATATCTGACAATGAAAGTTTCGAAAAAATATTATTAACTTATAAAAACTTGAAAGATTTTCATGTGTGAAAAATTGTTAAAAAAGTTCTTTCATTTTTATATTTATTGACACTAGTCGAATCACCAATTCCTGAGAGGGCAAAGTTATTAAAATAAAATGCGATGAATTTCAAATTAAAGCGATTAAGGCAAGAGATAGTGTATTTATAAAAGAAACTGACGACTTAGATTTGTTCGATTTTGAATATAAATTCGGTTAATTTTAGCCAATTGATTCCAATCAGATCTTAAATAATTTCCTTGACATCGTATTTTAGACTGATATTGATTTGCATCATGTAGATACAATATTGATGCAATATATGTATGTGTAGAATAATAATGATTCTTTATAAATAATTCTGGACTGTAATAAATAAAAATACGTTTTACAACATGACTAATTATAAAATTGCGTTGATATAAACGTTTTATTTATTATCTATTTAAATAAAGCGAATATATGTATATTATTTTTTAAAACTTAGTTGACGTTAACTTAAAATTATATTTTCTGGGATGGAAACAATTTTGAGTTGATTTAATTAACAATAAAATTCTAGATCCATGGAATGTCCCAAAATATTTCTTTCTTTCTATTTAAAAATAATTATTATTCGCGGAAATTGAATATTAGAGATTGATATATAATAGGCAATACGAGAAACGTCTCGATATTATATAAATCATAAATAGCACTAGACTAGAGAGTTCGTTTGACGCCAATCTGATTCGCATTATACAATCTAAACTCATGTCATCTACGCGAATTATCATTCGCATTAACACGCGTTGAGGTACGGGCTATAATATACATCGCAAACATATTACTTAATGCACCTGCGTAAAGATCAGCTGTTCGTTCGGAGATAGACTCTGTTCGATTAATCAGTCGAAAACGCGCGTTTCTCTGCCGGAATTAATTATCCGCCCCGCGTTTGTTTCGGATAATCGAATTTCCGGTGCGCGACCTATCACAGAGATAGAAAGAGAGAGAGAGAGAGAGAGAGAGACAGAAGTTTCGACTCTCGTATATTAAACTAATTTAAACGCGAGTACGATTTCTCTCTCTTTCTTTCATTCTCTCATTCTCTTTCTCTGCCTGTCTGTTTCTCATTCTCTTTTTCCGCAGTTAGTAATAGCAATAAACAAACGGGACGAGAAACAAGCCGCGAGGCACGCGCTATTTGTTATCGATTACCGCGGGGCCGAAAAACAACAACGATATACATTCGGGGCGGAATTGTGGCAAACATCGTGATACCGCGTTTCGCCGATTGAAATCGCGAAAAGCCAAACGACATTATAAAACGAACGCGAGAGCGGACCGAAACGCGGCGAGAGACGACGATCGATCGTTTAATGAAAACACGCCGACGCGCGTTTTGTTCGGGGGAGTTTTTTTCCCCTCGTATCATTTTTCTTTTTTTACTTTTTTTTTTCATCCGTCATATCTCCGCCCTCTAATTTCGCTGTGCCGCCGCAACCGCTCGCGGTAACAGTTACGCGTAAATAAATAACGGTACCATTGTAAGGAAGAGAACGCGCATACACAACAGAATGTATCGGTTTATCGATCATCTCGCTGCTTAATTATAGCGGGGTGAGCGGGATTCAATCTAACCGATGGTTGCTGATTAATTCAGCGCTAACCGCAGATATTTGGGTCGGCTCTTGTTGAAAGGTCGCCGGGGTTCGCCGTATAACAACGTATGACGTCACGAGCTATTTTATTTATGCATTCTAAAGCGAGCGGGATGATTGCGATGATGAAGAGAGGGATCATCCCGGAGAGCGTCATGCGAACGAATGAGACCTTAGGTAGTTATCGAGCATCGTAAAGTATCCGTGAAATAAAAATGATAAGCGATAAGTACGAGGAAGTTTAATCTAGCGTAAAAATAATTCGTCGTATATAAATATGAATCGCGAAGAAAACTGATTATAGTTTATTTATATAAAATATGTATTAAATATATATTAAAAATATTTAAGTATATATTAAATATATATTAAAAATATTTTTTTTTTACTACATTGTAATCTGTATGAGTTTCAACAGTAATTTTCCCAGGAAGAAAAATCCACACATTTTATAGTATAAAGAGACAAAAAAAATAAAAGATTTTCAAATAACTTTATGTATTGTCCAACAATATTATAATAGTCTTATGTACAAGTATATAATTGTACAGAGACTGAGGTGACTTTTAATCGGCTTGTGCATTATCAAGGGAAGAGATTTTATTCGAGGAAGTCCGAGTTTGCGCGCGATAAAAATGATATATACATATAAATGATAAAGTCGAAAAACAATAACATAAGTGACTGTGCGAATGTTCTTCCGACAAATAAATTTTAATTCCGACCGCGAATATACGCAGGATGATTGACGGATGCGGATCGCCAAATGCATTTGTCAAATCTGCAGGTTAAATTAATTAATTAGAATCGTTGTCGTGGTACGAAATGACGTGCAGAAGTACGAAGGGGGAGGGATAAACCGCTATGCAATCAAATGAAAAGCAAACATACAGTACGTATACGGGGTGTTCGAATGGGATCAGCATAATCGAGTAACAGCACGCGACGCGAAATGGCAGGCGCAATGGTATTGTAACATTTTGTAAATGTAATCCTAATGTAATAATTTCAAATCCGGGACCAATCCTTGATTATCGTAACCTGGCATTGATCCACAACTCCGCGTCCTGATAGATAAACATACGTAACCCGTATTAATTAGCGCATATAATAAATTAGACGTAATTACACTTTACATTTGAAGCCAATATGCAATCGTGAAATTAAGTAATGTATTTTTTGAATCTGATATATGTATATGTTTGACAATCAAAAATATATTGCACAAAGATTTATTAAAAAAATATTGCATTCTACATCTGTGCAATAATTATCCCAAGATAAATAATTTGTTGAAAGAAAGAATTATAGGAATATGAACTCTAGATTATATACGTGCTAAGAGCCAATTTCACCAACGTCGATTAACTTTAACCTTCGGTTAAACTATATCTTTGTCTCTTTTTAAGAACGTATCTGAAAAGAGACAAAGATATAGTTTAACCGAAGATTAAAGTTAACCGACGTTGGTGAAATTGGTCCTAAATAACACTTCATTTTAGTACTCGGTTATCGAAGTTTGCGCTGGTGACTTATTTCCTCGTGAAATACAATATCGATTTTCAATTTGGTACGCAAAGTGATTTTTTAAAATGTTTGCTCGGAAGGCGAATATGCAGATATACATATACATGCTTCATATTGAACTGATCAAAAAGAATTTTAACAATGTACTGTGACGTCTGTGTGACTTATATTCTACATAAAGATGCCACAAAACATAATAGCATATGTTTTACGATAAAAGCATAAATAATAAATGAATGTTTTATGCCGTAATCGCGAGAGCGTTCGTCCTTTGATCATTGGCTCGACCCGCAAGGCTCAAATTGATTAAATGCGTTTATTATTATTTTCAGGAGAATTAATTAAATAAATTCTTCAGGAGATTTAATAAAATTAATTAATTTTCATAATTATTAATATAGTCCGCTCTATAAAAGCAAATTGTCTTTAAATGTATCGGATGCAAAAAAGAAATATATGATTAAAAATTGAAATATATTTTTATAAACTTATATAGGTACAGGATATTCAGGGTGTCTAGCGATCCTTGAAATCCTTGAAGTCTTTGAAATGTTCTGGAATTTTGTTTGTCCTTTAAAAATCCTGGAAATGTACTTGAATTTTTTGTAGATCCTTGATTTTTTTCGTTATTTGTAAATTTATTCAGTTTCTTCAAATTCTCTTTAAGAATGAAACAAAAGTTGTTCGAGCGCTGATCGTTGTTGACCATAGAGATATAAGAATTAAAAGATTCTTGAGCATCGTTACTAAATTTATCTATATTATATCATCATATAATATATGAGTAACGTTTGTACAACTGTTGTATTTTCTGAACGCAACCTTATGTCAACAACATAGAGATATAAGAATCTAAGATTCACACAGACAGTTGTACAACGTTACTCATATATTATATGATGATATAATATAGATAAATTTAGTAACGTTGCTCAACTATTGTGTTTTCTGAACACACCCATATATATATACTAAATTATATATATACCGGCGTCGCCGGTTTCATTATATACCGGTATCATTATTAAAAATATATGTATAGATTTTATATAGGCTGGGAATACCTAAAAACATTCAGCTAAAAGAGTCAGCTGAAACTATTTATTTTAAAAAAATATTTAAGTCATATGTTACTTCGTATACAATGTACTAGAAGAATATATGTTAGCCTAATATAATCTATACATAAATATAATATCTAAAAATATAAAAAAAAGTTCTTGGTTCTTTGTACGTCTTGATCATACTAGAAAATCGTGCAAATGTTCTTGAAATGTCCTTAAATTTTATTTTCAAATTTTACTAGACACCCTGATATTTTAATCAAATTCAATTTGGAAGCTCTCTTCTAATTTTTGTTTTAATCAAAGATATTTATCAAAATTCTTTTTCGCGATAAAGAAAATAGTTTCAATTTTTTATGTATATAATTTATAACACATTTTTCATGATTTACGCATTACAATATTTTTAGAAAATTATATTTCAGTTGACTTAGCTATTTTCATCAAAATATTGTTTTTCTACACTTATCTGGTCATTTCTATTTGTAAAATACTAAAATTAATAAATAGTAAAATTATATACAAGCAAAATTTGTATAAATTATAAATTATTTTTTTAATTTTCAAGGAATTGTCGAGATCAGATATACAACCTTTAAAATAAGAAAAAAGTTCACAAAAGAAAAAATTGCTTTAGACTTTGTTTTAACAAGTCTAAGATAACAAATTTTTTCCTTTTATAATTTTTTTTCTTACTTAAAAAAAAGATTGTACATACGATCTCATTTTTCTCGAAAATAAAAAAATGAATTGTAAGTTATACAAATTTTACTTAAATTGTACATAATTTTAGTATTTATACATCGACGTTGATTATTCAATTTACGAAAATTATTCTACTCGCTCTCACGCATGCGTACCGCGGAAGTGCAATCGTTTAGAGTAACGGCATTACGCAAACTGAGAGCGAGAAAGTTTTCCTCGGTGTTTTGAGTTGACAGTACGCGAAGTAAAACCACAAAGAACGAACTGGCTGATGGCAGCGAGGTTGCACCGACTATGGGCGGTTGCAACGACACCAACGACGCGAATCGATCGTGTACATGTAAGGGGGGTTTTTTGTGACTCACATGGGAAGCTGACTGGGGGATGAGACTGAGCGTTGTGCGCGTTATGGGGATGCCTCGGGGTAGGAACACGCTGCTTGCAAAAGCAGAGAACCGCCGCAGTTACTAGACCGCCCATGCTGAGTATCAGAAAAACAAGGGCGACGGCGAACCAAGTA
The DNA here is from genome assembly GCF_030444845.1 of Prenolepis imparis. Classification (NCBI taxonomy): domain Eukaryota; kingdom Metazoa; phylum Arthropoda; class Insecta; order Hymenoptera; family Formicidae; genus Prenolepis; species Prenolepis imparis. The sequence continues at coordinate 8,038,221 of NW_028141165.1, forward strand.
GTCTGCATGCCTAGGATCGTCGATGCCTCGGAGTCTGAAATTACAAGGAAAGAGCGTTAATCAGACCGAAAAAGTGTCCAGTCTTCCTTTGAAACGAGATATGCTTTACAAGTCAAGTCACACACATACATATAATGAAGATTATATGTATATAATATCAGATATAAAAAAAAATATAATTAAAAGTTAAAATATATATTTAAACTTATATACAAAATGTTCAAATCAAATTCAATTTTGAAGCTCCCATCTAATTTTTTTTAATCAAAGGTATTTATCACAGTTCTTTATCGCGATAAAGGAAATAATTTTGATTTTTTAAGTATATAATTTTATAGCACATTTTCCAAGATTTTACGCGTTACAATATTTAAAAAAATTATATTTCAATTGACTCAGTTATTTTCGTCAAAATATTTCTTCCTTACATTTATCTGGTTAAAGAGAAAAAGATATGTCAGTAATTTCTCAAATAATTTTATTTTAATTGTTAGATAAAATTTATAAAATTTTATTTGCCAGAAAATATTCTTTTGAGAAGAATATTTACATCTACGATGAATAATGGAAAAAGAATGTAATTTTCCTGCTGAAAAGAGGAATATTAAAAGTTACATAAAATAGCATTACTTACAATGAGTTTCACAGAAGACTGGTATACTACACGTTCACGACACGCGTACACTTTCGACGAATCGGGAAATCGATATAAGGACGTATACTTCATATTTTACCGTTATAGGACACGATACTCGTAAGTAACGCGAGTAATAAGAAAAACTTTTATGAGGGGCATTAAATTTTTAATAAATTGATCGTACAATATGTGGTTTCGCGCAAAACAATAGCGAGAACTATATGAATTATTGCCATTTCGACATTTTGAACAATAAATTCTGCGAAAGTTATATTAAATTATAGCTGCAGAATTACGGCACAAAGTGAATTGTGAAAAGTCATCTAGCGCTAAAAATTATATTATTTTAAATCTAAATATTTATCTATTGATTAAAATACATAAATTTTTTATTATTATATATATATTATATATTTCTCTCTAAATTATCAAATATATAATATATATTTCTCTCTAAACTTTCGCAAAATTTATATATATGTATTGTATATATAACAAGATAAGTGTAAGAAAAAAATATTTTGACAAAAATAGCTGAGTCAACTAAAATACAATTTTTAAAAATATAACGCGTAAAATTTTGTAGAAAATGTGCTACGAAATATATACTTCAAAAATCGAAATTATTTTCTTTTATCACGAAAAAGAACTTTGATAAATATCTTTGACTAAAAAAAATTAGATGAAAACTTCAAAATTGAATTTGATTGGAACATCTTGTATATAAATTAAAATATTATATTTTAACTTTCAATATTATATATTTTTCATTTTGTTTTACTATCACGCGCGAAATAACGCGATTAATCGTCCGAAAATGGAAATAGAAAATTATAAAAAGAGAATACGGCGAATTAAATAAAATATCAATAGAATGTGCTAAATTTCTCCGGAAGCGCGTATTATGCGACAAGTTTGTAATTTATTCTGCTACTATTTCGAGCTTATAGATATGTAATGAATACGCGGCAATTAACCTCTTCAGATATGTCGACGTGCCCGTACTTTCGACCATTAACATAAATATTATGTAAATTCAGTTCGCGTGCATTTTGCAAGCATTTGGCTGTCGCGAAATTGTAATAGTTTCCATGTAAATACAAAAATCGGGAAAAAACATTAACGCTTTATCATTACGAGCAGACGATAAATCACTACGATTTTATCCATCGGGTGAAAAATTAAAAGTCTATCTTTATTCCTTCAAAGAAATAAAATTTGCGTTCTCTTTCTTCGTGAGTTACATGAAAATTAATTTTTCTCTAAACAGAATCATTGCTGTGTGTTAATGTGTATTTCAGATAATAAATTCCTAATCTTTATATTTCTGTAAATATGATTCACGAATGTAAAGAAAATTAATTTCCTTTAACCGCTTCATTCCTAATTAAAATTGTTCGCACGATAGCAGCTTTTGATATGACGTAAAGAAAATTATCTTTTTTTTTAAATTTGCGTTTTCTCTGTTTATTATCTCTTTGATACTTGAAACTAATAGCATGGCTAACCGCACTAAATCATGCGAGATTATATCTCCGCGATCTAAATCGCTTTGCTCATTAAATATAGCGTGTCTCAAAAGATATGTGCACAAAGTTGCTTGATATACGATACGGCCTGATGGCGAACATATTGATTTCATGTTAACTAGCACATTATTACCGTCTATATTGTTAATTACCAACATCCGAAATAATAGTATACGATGCAATACATTAATGATCAATCGTTCTAGCATAAGATGTAGAGATTATTAAATAATTTTATGTAATTTAATCTAATGTTTTAATTCTAACCGCTAAAATTACATAATTATATAATTTTGATAAAATTATACAGTTTTCAAAATTATGATTAATGTTTCTCAAATACTTAAAATTTGTAACAAATAAAGAGAATCAAATTTTTCAAAAGAGTCTCGACAGTCAGGAATGAAACCACAGTAATTAGAACTTACTGGCACAGAGGGTAGAGGTGGCCTCGTCAGATCCGTCGCCACAATGATTCACACCGTCACAAAGGAGATCCGTCTCGATGCAGAATTCATTCTGAGTGCATCGGAAATCCTTGCAGGTATGCTCTGCAAAATGACAGAATTTTCATTAATGCATAAAAAAAGTATTCCTCCGTGACGCTTATAATATTTCCTATATAAATATATATTTCATTTCTATTTTATTTGAAAAAAATGCTAATTACATCTCATATCTTCTGTATATTTTTTATCTATATCTTCATCTAATAAATATATATATACGTGTGTAGAGTTTAATTAATGCAAAACGCATTAAAGGCCACAGTGAAAAAAATTATATACTTTCTTTACCCGCCCTCTGTGTATCGCGCGAATGACCTCGTCGAAGGGTTGTACACCCCTCGTGCCGAGCACACTCTCCGATAAGCGTCGAAACTTCAATGACAGGCTATTTTAAGAACACCCGAGAAGCTTTTCGCGTACAGTATTCCACGTAATTCTTCGCGAAACAGAAATATTCGCAGTCGTTTTATACGTGCGAGTATTTTTGAAAAATAAGTTTTATTTATATAATGAAAAGTTTCAAAGGAGAAAAATAATTTTGTTAATTAAGGGAGAACAAAATAAAATATCCGTAGTGCAATGATGTAATTACTTTTAAAGGAAATAAATTTTTCCTCACAGCTAAAAAATTATAAATAGAAAGTAAATTAATCAGACTGACAGTTTGAAATTTAATCAAGATTAAAGAATGTAGAGAAATTATACGAAACGTATTGAAAGAATATTTTTGGAAACTACAAGAGAATGCGACAGGAATAATATTTTATTCAGTGAGAATTTTATTTTCTCTTATTGATTTTCAATTTAGAGAAATATTTTTAAAAGAGACGAGAGATTATAACAATAATACTAGGATGAAATCTAAGCAAAAATTTATTTTTGATATCACTCGCAAAAAAATGCACAAGTCGTATTTCCATTGAATTATTTTATTCAAAAGAGAGAGAGTCTTTTACGGAAGATAAATATAGGTTACGCTCTTGATGCATTTAAATATATAACGTAATAAATCTAGATTGCACATTGACTATAGCTGGTACATTATTGATAGCTTAATGAACGAATATCGATGCACTCTCATAAAGAACAAATTTAATGAGATGTCCGATGAGATTGCGGGATAATACAATTAATTACCTGACGTGCAATTTGAATATCGGCCCATCTGCTGGGTTACAGTTCATCGTGCTATTTAATATGAAATTACTGGCGATCGAGACCAGATAGATAGATAGATAAATAGATAGATAGATAGATAGATAGATAGATTCGTCCGTCACTTCATGGGGGGAAATTAGCTATGACCAGGTGCGGATATAAAAGCAACTGTCTGATTTAATTACAACGATGAGTTCAGGAGCAAACGGAGACTCGTATTCGATATAAAGGCATTCGCGCGCGCGATTTAATTACAACGATCGCGCTTGAAACTCGAGTTCGGCATTAAGCTAATGGCTTCGATAAGTTTACCCTTTTATCAATGAAATCTTGAGTTGGCGTAAATGCTTTTGCGCACCGCACACGGCAAATTAAACTGTTCTTTATCAAAATTTAATTTGCAGGAGAGAGCGATGTTTAACATTTACCTACTTTCTTAGGTGCTCTTTTGTGACGAAAATATTTATTATTTCTTGTAAAATTAATTTAATCGCGCCAAAAATTTCCCTTGCATAAAAACACAGTCTCCCGTTTTATTATCGTTCGTGTTAATTTTTATTATTAATTTAACAGGGGATTTGTATTTTTATTTCGTTGTAACGTTGCATGACAACGTGAGATATATTAAGCTAATCCACCAAATTATCAGAATACAATAAACATTATATTATACATGAAATTAATTTGCTAATTTTTTTGCTATTTTTTTGTTGTCAACATACAAAATGTGAATCAAACGTGAATCGATGGTTAGATGTGACCCTGCATCATATTTTACAACAAGAATACCTCGAGTATTCGATATTTACGCTTTTGAGCAATTTTCAACCGAACGAGAAGAGCATTTCTGCCGCATTCTTGGGCATCGAACCGTCGTAATTCTTGAGACATCTGGTCTAATTACGGTCCAACTCGTGGAATGCGAGTAATAACGAACGATAACTTTCATCGATCGTGAAAAAGCGCACGTTGGATGGCGAAGATAGCGATTCTCCGCGTTCCCTACTCGCTGGCAATTATAACTCTTCGAGGTCTTTTCTGGAATCGCGCAGGGTGGGCGATAAAAGGATCGACGACGATTTTCGGAAAGATAGGAGAGCGCGATAACGCTTTAGAAAAAACCTCGCAGACGGTCGTAATTTTATGTAATTTAATAGTTGAGAGATTCTTTCCCTTTTTCCTCCCATATTTGAACTTTCATATGATTCGCCGTGATTTCGGTGGAGTTTTTGCCGAGAGCTCCGACAAAGAGAGAGGATCCGGGAAATAACGGAGGGCATTTTATTCCCCAGAATAGTGCGGGATATATGCCAAATGTAGAATCTTTCTCGCTCTGATCCGGAGATTATAAATAATTTGACACTTTTTGATTGCAAAAAAAAAATAAATAAAATCGCGCGTTATGATTTTAACGATTGAAAAAATCACGTGACGCAAACGAGATGAGGAGAGGGTGAAAGAAAGAGAGAGAGAGACAGGAAAGTGGCGGGAAACGACTGTATGTACCGACACCCGCGACAGAGTTAATGTTTAACCTCACGGATTGGCCAATCATTTAACGTCGGATACCGGTAGACGCCATATATACGCACAAATATGCTCAATACACCGATGAAATTAACAGTCGCGGCTGGGCAAACGGATGCGCAGTCACGCCGTCTCGCTCATCTGCAATAATACCAAGTGTTGTATGCGCATTGACACGTGCGTGTACGCACATTTGCACAAGCTTATAGGCTTGGCGGATTCTCGCACGTGCACATAACTGAAAACTGGGAATGCGGCAGCTATAGGAAATTTGCTCGCACCATAGGAGCGATTTTTATCGGTGGCAGCATGTGTGATGGAATCGAACAACTTGATCATTTTCTTTAACTCCTTACAGGGTATATACTCCTGGAAAAAATCTTGGAAAGAAACATATGTGTCTAACATATGTTTGCAATATTTAAGTTTTTATTAAAATTTCGTATGATTTTTTTTTATTGATGATCTATTTTTAGTATCAAGATCTTATATAAGTTTTATAAAAAATTGTTTAATCTTTTAATAGGTAATATTTAAATAAATTAGTACTCCTTATTTAATAAACAAATAAATAATAATTTAAATAAATAATTAATTTAAATAAATTAGTATTCCTTAAGATGTTTAATAAATTACTTTTTATTTTATATTTTTGCACATATTTTTAACGTTTAGATATAGTGATATATCGCATTTTGTTATAGTCCAAATTAATTTTGCAAATAAGAAATCAATATTAAATGCTTAAAAGCTGCATTCTTGATAATTTTGCAATCATATAAATAAAAAACATTAGAAAATATATACAATAAAGAAACTTATTTTAAAAAGCTGCATCTATATACAAATTTTATTTTACTTGGAATTTTAAAGGAAAATACCTGGAAGATCAGAAAATTTTTTTACAAGATTTGAATAGACAACTGTCTTTATTCAATTATGTTGCATATTTAATTATGTTTAATTTTATTGACACGCATTCTGATTAAACCTATATTTTTATCATTAAATATATTAAAACATATTAAAAAGAATATTAATTATTATTATATAATATATATATATATATATATTAATAAAATATATTAATGTTGAAAAATTGAAAGTAATGAAATTTAAAATCTTGCTATCGCTCCATGATGCACACGTGCTTCACATTTTCTAAGTTTGCACGAATATTCGATAATTGATGGTAAAAAATGATCGTATGTCTGATATGTACGGGAATAAAAATTAGTTATATTATTAAACAAAGAGATAAAGCATCAACGGTAATTTCCGCATCGGCGTAAGAGCACCACTAACTCTTTGTACTGAAGCGATATTTACCTCTTGTCTCCCGGGGGAGGACCTCATTAAATTCTGCCGTGAGATATAATACTTACACGCGAAAGCACATGACAGTAGTAGCATGCTAACGTTGCATAAATGATATTTTTGTAATCTTTTGATGAACATGCAGTTTTACAATCTATAAGCATATACTTACTAGACGTAGATTTATAAAAAATGCGAATGATTTGACATGATTTCTATCTGAATACACGAATGCTTTTTGTAGGAATTTTACAAATATTACAGTGTTTCGCAGATTTCTTTTTTAAGCTGAGAAATATGTCTCGGGAATTTTAAAGCCATTTAAAATTTTTAGAAATAGTAAAATGCCAATTGCAGCTGTATTTTTGTAAGAGAAATAATATTCCATGTTCGCGGAATACAAATGATGCGTTTCATGCGAGCGATATTATATTACCTAATTTTCGATTCTGCCCTCCCCCCTCCCTCTCTCTTTTTCTCTTTTTATTTTTTTACGTTTCACTTGTATTTATTAAGCTTTTTATAGAGAATGTATATTATGAACATGTTCGCGTTTGGCCAATGCCATTAATAAGAATGATGCACTCTGTGCTCGTGGTTTGCGTATACTGCAACACGCAAGTCGATTCTTTTTTGTCCTTTATGCTGCGTGTATCTGTCGTCGACAGGATGTTGGACTGGACGATGCACGACCGAGCTAAAAGTGCGAAACTAATGGACTCATGCATTTCCATTAGCCGTCAGAGATTCATTATACATTGATCACGTTCACTATCGGCTATTAAATCGCGATCACTTGCAGAAAATTAAATTTTCTAAAACAATCTACACGACATTTTTATTCACTGATTTTTTTCTCCAATATTAATATCTATTTTTCGTTGTAAAAATTGTTACTCACTACTCATCGCGATTGCGAGGAGAAACGCATATAAATCCATCTGAAAATGGAGAGTTTTATCTTCCGAAAGTGGTTTTCTCGATCATCGTATGTATCTGTTTCGTTGACGAACTGTTCGCACTGTTCGCGAAAAGTGCACCTTTTTTCAAGGCTGTCAAGATCTGACGAATTATTTTATCGCGCGAAAATTGAGCGAGAGAGAGAAAACGTCATCTCCGCTTTTTTACATACATACATCTTCACTTCGCTTCACGTTTAGCCTTATCCGCGTGACAATCCGTTCATAGTAAGATTAAAGCCAGTGATCGCGTGAGAAGGGTTGCATGTTGCTGTTAAACCGCAATCGGCGCACGTTTACGATAATGACGCCGATGACGACGTTCACGACGGTAATGACGATAATCCCACGATCCCGTTACTAGCGTACGAATGACGGCCCGGTTTTATTGTTACTGACGAATCCGATGTGACATACGTTAATTCAATTTTGGAATGACTCGCGAAATGTTCGAAGAAGTATAAGACGCAATTTATTTGGCTTTAGAATTTCTAACACATGATTGTAGATATATAAATGATTGATCACACAATTTAAAAAAAAAAATTTTTTTTGAAGAAGCAGAGAAAATAATTATATTCTGTAGATTTTTGACGATGAATACGATTCCGGTTTTCAAATTGCTCTATTACATCAAATTTTAAATAATTTATAATTAAAGTTGAAATTTAATTATAAATTAAAGTTGATAATTAAAAAGATATAGAATTAGATTTTAATATATTATTAAGTAATGTAAAATTATTTTATTTATAGGTTAAATATACATTTATAGATATTATATTTATAGATAATTTTTTATATGTATATATTTTATATACATTATATTATAATAAATTTTTGCAAAAATTAAAACATTTAAAATTTTACATTTGCTCTATTAATTCAGCTATTTTTAAATTCTCAATTTTAACATTATCAGATTCGTATTCAACGATTTAAAAAAATCTTTATTGTTTGAATAAACATAATTGAAAACTATTTGATAGAATCTCAATAATTATTTCACACTTGATTCTATATTTAGCATATTTATATTCTATTAACCGTAATCAACACAATACATTTTTTTTAGAGTTGAAAGTTCTTAATATATAACACATTTAACTTTTATTGCATTAAAACTTTTCCAACATGTCACATGCTGTAGCTATAACATGATAAAATATATTAAAAACTATTTTTTGCAAATTTAACTATAAATTTCTAGAATTGTAACGCGATGGAGTAGAAACCAAAATTGAAATTCGATAATTAATTCGATAATTGAAAAAACTATGAAATATTTCTTTTCTTTTTTGTGTTTTTTTTTTTCATTGGTTTTTATTGAACTGTGTTATATTTGAGATTGATTAAAAACTGATCAGAAAAGAATGTGTTTTTTATTATGCAATGGTAAAAATATACAAGAACGTAGGTAATAAGTACTTATATATTGCCGTATTAATATGATGACACATTATCTCTCTCTTTCAATCATTATTCTATTTATATTAATGATCAATGCGCGATGCTTTAATTTAAAAACTATTACAGGAGTTTATAAAGCCCGATGACTCTGCGACATCACTGTTTTGTCTGTATACATAATATATTAACTTCTTAGCATAGAAATTATTTAAAAGCAAAAAATCCTCAATATAAATCTTACCACTCATTTTTTACTATTCACATACTTTCCGTACTCATCAACGAGAGAATAAATTACCAGAAACTTATTCAAATAACAAAAACGCGTTGAAAATGAATTTAAACATGTCACGAAACATCGTGCAACCAATACAATACTAATCTCGATGTGGTATACCAAATATGGCACGGAATCTATTCCATCGTTTAATTAATTTTTTTAACGACATTTCCTTGATATATTGTTGTAGAATTTCTTCGTGTTAATTTTCTTTATCCATTTTTATTAAAAATACTTATTTAGCTTTTATTTCTTTTTTTTTCTCCATTTGTATTAAAAACATTTATTTAGCTTTTATTTATTTATTTATTTTTTTTTTAAGCTAAAACTTTTCCCTCGCACACTCGCGATACAAAGAGGCAAGTTGGAAAAAAAAAGATGATTAGATGAGAGAATTGGGAGGAGGGAGGGAGATGCAGCGCGCGTTTGCGCTTGAATGCACGCCTATTAATTTCGCAACGACGTGTAATCGCGCGTTTCATGGACGTAAAATCCATTCTGGCAGTGGGCGCGGATCGGCGGTTTCGGATTACAAATACGCCTCGTCTCGTGCCTCGCCGTTCTGTTCTGTTGCGGTGGTTCGCGTTACGGAAGCATCGTGCAAATGCATAAACACATTATTTGCTTATACTATACGACCGGAGCGAAATTCTGGCTTTGCGCGGAGAGGTAAACGACGAGGAACAATAAGCGCGAGCGGAAAGGATGGCGTAACTCTGGCAGGGAAAAGGTTAAATAATTAGAGCACTTCAGCTTTACTCTCACGCTTAGAGGACATTTAACCAAAAGGAAACTTTTGGGAACGTCTCTTCCTTATTTTGGACATTTATATGTCACAATAAATCATCTCTATTCGAAAAGAGAGTTAAGATATTTGAATTAAGAAAAATATTTTATTTTATTGTGATAATTTTTTTATTAACTCTTGATAGCGTAAACTACAATCCCAGTTAGTTTAATTTATTGTGAAATTTTTACTATTGAAGAAGAAATTTTTTTAATTGACAAATTTTTTTTTATACTTTATAAATTATATTAAAGAGATTCATAAAATCAAAGAGAAAAGTGAAAATGTTTTCCTCATTAATATTTATCAGGGAAATACTTTGGGATGTAGCGTACACCTCACGCAATCATCCGAAGGTTACAGATTAATTCGCGAAGAATGATTAATTTTTGATAATTTGGAAAAAATATAATCTCATTGAAAATCCTCGAATATAAACTGCTAAACTTAGCGTGTCTGAAATTAAGCTTCGTCCCTGAGTTTGAAGGAACCACGGACAAAGAAGGGTACAAGAGGCAAGAGGGTGTTACTCGTGCATGAGAACCATCCGTATGGAAATTAGCCCCCCCCTCTTGTCTCCCTCACATCTTAATTCGCCATTCTATCACGTGCACGATCACCTCAACCAACACGCTCACGCGAGCGTGAACTCCCGCGTAAAAGGGAGATGAGCATCTTTAGTGCACGCGTGGTTGCACCGCGTACATACATAGGTACATAAACGCCCACGGTGTTTATTTCGCCATCGGCCCTTCTTCTCGGCCCCTAATTTCTCTCGGTTCACCCCATTACCGCCGTAAGGAGCGCGCTATCGTATAAAGCGCTGTCAAAACGCTCTCCCTTTCGGCGAGTCGTTTAATACGCGTCGCGAATCCTCGTTCGGGAACATCCTGCGGACATCTACTATTGGTAATAGCATTAGCGAGACAGCGAACTTGAAACGGCAAGGTCGCAGACACGGGGGAGATCGGAGAACCTCCTTAAGGTTCAAGAAGCTCGCGCGCGAGAAGAGGATCGGCTTTGAAGGCGCGAGCGTGCGAGCGGGCTAATGAATTTCCCTTCCGCGCCAGTTGCTTCGAAATTGCTCGTTGCATCGCCGCCTATTACGGGACGCTCTTCGTTAGAGAATCCGCTATTACCAATCTCCAAGGCTTGCGGTTAACTAAGTTTTAGCGTAACAGAACTGATTTTCGCACGGCAACTTTGTCGCAAATTTTCCTCGACGGTGTTTTGAAATTTTCATCTTTACGGATGAAAATTAAATAAGAATACGTTCAAGAGAATCAATCTCACATAAAGATCGATTTTTTTTAACGTTTTTGAAAGATTTTGTAATATTTTCTCTCTATTGACACTATTATTTAATTGAAACAAGATATATGTATAAGGATCAATAATACAGGTTTGGAAAAGAAGAGTAGTTTTCTATATTTTTTTATGTGTTGAATCGAAATTTACAAAACCAAAATGGTCTATTATGTCAGGATTTATTTACAACATATTACTATTTTAATTTTTATAACATATTTTATTATTTTTAAATTTAATTTTTTATTATATTATTTTAAAAATTAATTAGCAAATTAACGCTTTAATCAGCTGATTTCTGTCCTGTCAAAAAATATGAATGAAGCGAAAATTTACTATTTAAATATTCTAACATATTTGTGTTTATATTTATATTGCAATATAAAAACATTTTTTCTAAACTGCATTGTTTATAGATATTCGACACACACATATGTATCTACATAATTTGAATATTTTGTTTTCAGATTAATGTGTGCTGTGTACTACAACTCAGCTATTGCACGTATCGGTGAGTGAGAAATCGTTTATTTTATAACAATTCTATAGCGGTAATGGGGCGTGTAGAATAATGTTGAAAATATTAAAATACTAATATATTTTAAATGTGTTATAATATCTTATCCGCGATTAATATTTTTTGACGAAAATCAGCTGATAATTGTCAAAAATATTAATTGAATTTAAAAATATTATAACATCCCTTTCTAAAAAAGGCATGTTAAGTCGATTCTCGCAAGTATTGTTGCATCTTTTCCGCGATGCTGATTGACTGTTTCGATTCGCATTGTGCGTTATATTTGTAGCATCGAGAGGCTGTCATCGCGAGGGTTAGTAGTTTAACAGTTTGTTGAAAATAAAATAAAATAATAATATGTTATAATACTTTAAACTCGATCAATATGTTTGACAGAAATCAGCTGATTTCTGTCAAACATATTGATCGAGTTTAAAGTATTATAACATATTATTATTTTATTTTATTTTCAACAAACTGTTAAACTACTAACCCTCGCGATGACAGCCTCTCGATACTACGATTATAATGCACAACGCGAATCAGCATAGAAAAGAGTTGCGAGAATCGATTTAACATGCCTTTTTTAAAGAGGGATTTGATGTGATAAGTTATTTTGCCTTGTGAATTCGCATTTAGTGCACAAAAAAATTATAGAAAATTACTCGTTTTCCAAATCGCAAAAAAAATATAAAATTTTGCAAACCTGTGCAATTATTCTCTTTAATAAAATATAGGTACTTGATTAAATGTTTCAATATTTTGTATACGCATTTTCATGTAGCGAGAAACTATGTTATGCAGTAGAATCACATTCTATTTTTACACCGTCATTTTACCGTGACAATTCTACTCGACGCAGTTCTCAATTTATACGCACTTTATGCGTAAGCTCTCGTTCGTCAGGTAGTAAGTACGTCGTTGCACCCGCACGGAGTAAAACGCTCAAGTTTTAAGAGGCCACCTCTCGCGAATGTAAAATGTTTCTCCGAGTCCATTCATTTTCCTGGCTGTTGCTTCGAGAATGACGCTTAAAACTATCACGCGCGAACCGAGGGTGCTGTTGCGGAGAAACGTAAATATTACAAGAATCGCGCTGGCGAGGAACACCTGAGGAAACAATGCGGAATGGCTCTCATAAGAGCGGGCAAAAGTCAATATCCGTAGCTCGGTGCAGTCGTAAAAGCGAGGGAAAGAACCGTCTTTCTCGAGTAAATCGCGGTCGTACCTTTTCTCTCGCGAAGGCCATCCAGTCATAGTAGTCCTGTACGAGTCTGAGACTTCATTCATAAATGCATCGCGTGTCTGTAACGTTATATGTGATAGGGCCGCGAGGTGCAACAACCGTGAACCGGCAGTCCGGGGGTTAATGTCCGCGCGTGATCGAACGGGTGTCTGACATCTTGCGCTTCCACGCCTGCGTCTAAAATAAAGGGAATGTCAAACGCAGGTATCTTATCGCCGAGAGATAGCGTTTACATTTAGGCATATTAGGGGGGAAAACATTAGTCCGAATGAAATGCACCGGTAAATGATGGATCGTTTATGGACGAATTTAAATTTATTTGTACAATCTTAAAAAAAATTGTGCAATTAATTCTTTAAATTAATAAATTAAAAGGTTTTGATACATGAATACAAAATCATCAGATATCAAAAGAGCTAATAAAAGGCGCAACAATAAAATTGTTTTTAAATTCCTCTTTAATTATTTTGTATAAAATAATTTATTATTTATAATTATTTATTTATATTATATATATATATTTATTATTAATTATATACATATTTATTAAAAACAGTTTATCTGCGTCTGGCTCTTAATAGCTTTTTTCATACTTGATTTTGTATAAAATTTTTTTCTTTTTAAAAATGATACAGTAAACAAATATTATTAATGTTAAATTTAACCTTTCTAACTGGGCTACAATTTTTGCTTTTCTAATTATCTAAGTGTAGCAATATTTCTCCCTGGAAAATAAATATCATGGGTAAATATAAAAATTCAAGTAGTAAGTGGGCTAATATAAGAGCCAATAAGTAGAACAAGTAAATAAAGGTTAGTACCAATAAGAGATTTGTCAAAAATGAAAGCCAATGATGAATTGAAGGTTAAAATACAAGGATTTTTTTTGTCATTTGGATTTGTTGAAGATGGTTCAAAGATCAAAACATTCAATGTAATTAAAACAAATTTCCATATATACATAATTTAATTATTCCTACTTACTGCTCAGCTCTTATCAACCTACTCTTTCTACTTTAATTTTTATATTTATTTTTCTTTAACCTTTTTGTTTTGTTATCATGAATAAATATCTTGATTGTCTTTGAATAAAGAATCGCGGAATTTATTCTCGATTTTCCTGAGTGCGGATTTACTCGAAAATTTATAGTCTTTCTACGTGGTAAGAACACTTGAGTTGATGGAATTACTCGCACTAAGTTGATAACTTAAAATAGCTCGAAACAGAAGGGTTAAGCTAACGAGACAACCAGCTAGCGCTGTAATGATTGTCTCCGTTATCGTCAATCCGTTCTATATCCGTAATGGAAATGTCTACAAGCCGCAGCTTCGTGTACATTTTATGTCAATGTCGGGACGAAAGACGGAACCGGATTGACTTTAATGTGCGGATGAAATGGGGCGAATCGAAATCCCGCGGATAATCCTGCCGAGACATAGTCAATTAAATCGAAGTGAAGACCAGTAAAGCTAAGGATCTCCCATCAGAATTCTTGAAATCGCTCTTCAGGATTCAGCGTTCACCCCTGACCGACTGGCGCGCGACTTTGTTTCGTTTTATCGCTCCCTCTCTCTTTCTCTCTCTCTTTTGTTCGCGCATTCCGACAATATTTATCTTTCGAACAAAAAGAAATTACCTTTTTCCATTGGATTGATTCGTTTTGTACGAATCCTGGGCGCACGGTCCTTTTCAAAGCCATCGAATCGAAAGCTTTTGCTTTACCCACGAAAATAAACGCGAGCGGTTTTTCGTAGAGATTACGCGGACTTTAAAGGTATTAACGGTTTCGACCGCAATTTATACAGACTGCGTGTCCAATTTAGTTCGATACATTTTTGCGAAGTAAAACGCAAGGAGAAAAGTATGTTTTTTTTCCGTTCTATATATGTTCTATTTTCGTTCTACATTATATCGACTCGAGGTGCTCGCGTCGAGAAGAAATAATTGATTCAAATTCTTTCGTACAAAAATACGCAAAACCATTTTTCTATAAAATTACGAATACGAAATATTGGAATTGATACTGCACAGTATCAATTTTGCATATCAACATTTCATACTACGTGTTGAAGTAATAAAAAAATATCTCTCTGTGAAGCTAACGATGTACAGATATCGACAGATTTCGCAGAACTTTTAAATAGAATCTTGGAAGCTAAAATATCATGAAATATTTTTACCTTTAAACTAATAGTCTTTATTTATTATATATTTATCATACTTTTTTTCTAGTAGAAACTTTATGTATTTTATTTTAGTTTAATCTGTGCATATCATAACCAAAAGTACAACTTATTTTATTTGAAATAAATTTTACTAAAATCGATAACACAGAGAAACGCTGAGATAATGAGATTACCGGTCTAATTACAAATAATTATATTTATTTCTGATTAAATAATAATTCAACTTTGACGAAATTGTTTAATTAAAAATATAATTAAATAATATGACATATACATATAAGTACATATATACAGAAGAGAACAGGAGACATCAATTTAACGATTATTCGTATATTGTGATGTATAAATTAATCTATATTACAAACATAAACGATAAGATGTCATCACTATACGGTGTATTTATAAATTGCAAATGTGAAATGTAATGGAGTCTGTCGCTGATTAAATTACATCGGTGCTTCGCCGCCTTGCATCGTTCATTTCAGCAAAGTTACATCGAAACTTTTCATGCACACGACACAACATATTTATTCCACATCGAAATATAAGTATTAATAATTATCTCTAATTATTACATGAAGCTGGTTTCTGTGTGATTTGCTAGAATCAAATCTGGAAAAGCATCGTAAAATAAATCCAGGATACTTCTGAAAAAAACCTTGAAAATCTGATATTCTCAGAGAATTTTATTCAACCATGAAAAATCTGGGAATTCTCATGGAATTTGATTAAGATTCAAAAAATTAAAACAATTTTTTTAAATTACCCCTTTGATAATTTTACACTTATTTAATACTTAAGAAACATATCTTTGCAATATTTAAGTTTTTATTAAAATTTTATGATTTTTTTTATTGACGATCTATTTTTAGTATCAAGATCTTATGTAAATTTTATAGAAAATTGTTCAATCTCTTAATAGATAATATTTTAATAAATTAATACTTCTTATTTATTTAAATAATTTAATAAATAATAATTTAATAAACGAATAAATAATAATTTAATAAATAATTAATTTAAATAAATTAGTTTTTCTTAAGATGTTTATAATAAATTATTTTTATATTTTTATTTTATACTTTCGCATATATTTTTAGCGTTAAAATATAGTGATATATAGCATTTTGTTATTGTCCAAATTAATTTTACAATTAATAAGTCAATGTTAATCGCTAAAAACTGCACTGTTGCTAACTTTGCAATCGTATGAATAGAGAACATTAGAAAGCATACACAATAAAAAAAACTTATTTTAAAAATCTGCATCTATAAATTTTCTTATTTTACTTGGAATTTTAAACAAAAATACCTGAAAGATCAGGGAATTGTCAGAGAATTTTTTTACAAGATTTGAATAAACACCTTGAAATCGTGTAAATGATGTGCATTTCCTGTTCAAAACTAAAAGAGAACTTCAAAGGGAGGATTCAAAGAGAAATAAATAACTGCTTTTTTTAAGAACGGAAAATTTATTTTAATTTTTCTCAAAAAATCTGTTGAAGCAAATTGCGTAAAATAATATTTATAAGCTTTAGAATAGGAAACGTGTATTTTAAGGTAGGAACAAAGTGAAAAGAATTCTGAACGAGACTTTTATTTGATAACGACTAACTTTTAAAAATGATTTCCCTTCACTTTAAAGCGAAGAGTGACTTTGCGCACGTTCCTTTTTACGATTCTCGAGGAAAATCACTCGAACGTTATGCCAAAGCTGTGCGTGCTTGCAAAAGCTCTTCGAAAATTAGTATTTCCTCGAGTTGGTCACGCTCACCCTAGCTACTAACAAAAATTCCATAAATTGAAGTAGAACACAGAAACACAGAAATATATCAATTTTAAAGAAATGCCAGCATCGTGAGAAAAATGGATTATTATAAAAATATCATCTCAATTTTATATACTATAAATATAAATATATACATGTATATATAAATAAAAAAAACATGATTAAAGCTATTTAAAGCTTTTTTGCGATTATTTTGCGTGAGAATTGTTGCGTAGAAAAAAATAGATAATTAAAAAATAAATAAAATATACAGATACGATGTTGAAGCTTTGATTTAAATGTAATTTCAACTTAACGATATGTTCCTCTAAATAATCGTGGAATTCTATTATAATTTCGCGTCGCAGATAACACATGGAAGCCGACGATATCGACACGTCCATTCCGTGAAACGGGAAGATTGCCGGGTAAAGTGAAACTACCGATGATTGTATGGAATTATCGTACACGAGCGTGCGTGAATAAAACTACGGAAAATAAGGCACCCTTGGCGCAAATGGGTTAGATAGATAGTAATGTCTCTATAAACCTCAATATTATCGCTCGTGCATGTGTTGATAAGAAGATATTTTAAATGAAAAAAATGTTTCTCTTATATTAAGATAAAAAATAGACAAAAATATATGCATACTTTAATTTAAAGATTAATAAAATTTACATTAATTTTTTAGACCTTAACAAAATTTTGAAATAGACACGTGTCACACAAGAAAAAAAAATTAGCTTCTTTTCTCTAATTTACTTCCTCCTCCTCTTTTTTTATTAAAATAATTAAAATTATTCTGCGATAATTGTATCATCGACGATCAGCTGATACTTATAGCATTCTGAATAAAATATTCATCGTTTCGTTACACATGTGTCAGGAGATCAGGTTGAAAGAGGGGAATGGCGGGGGGAATTATCAATTTTAGACTCGTCAGAGTCTCGCCGCTGTCTCCATGTTCCGACGATAATTCTCGACTTCCGGCCGCAGCACGTACGGTCGAGCGGAAGAGATTGATACGACGCGCTTCTCCATCCGCGGTTCGAACGACACGTAGGGACGTATCCGGCGAGCGCGTGATATTGAAAGGCGGTGAACGAATGCTTTTGGGAGGGTGGATTGAGGGAGAGGAAAGGGTGGCGCGCATCGAAATCGATATGCAAGCGCTAGGCATCTCCTGGACGTCGACGGGGAAGATTGAGAGTGCGTCCGCGCTCTCTCTCTCTCTCTGTTTTTTTTCTCTCTCTCTCTCTCTACGACGGCAAGAATTGAATTCGTCGGGCAAAAAAAAGGTACCTAGCGCGTAAAACGGGAATAAGAGAGAAAAAGAGGGAGAGAACAGACGAGATGGAAGGAAATGGAGGCAAACTCGGAGGAAGTCGAGCGCGATAGCGCATGAATCATCCTTCCGATCGAGATCCACGGAGGAAAAGAAATATCTTGCCGACGAGAAGGAGAGAAACTGTAATGCCGCGAGATGAAGATATTAATTTTCGCCTGTGTGTAACATTCTCTCTCTGCTCGCATTCTCTTCTTACGCGTATAATGTACTGTATATGAAATGTGTGTATAAATTTTTATCATATTTGTTCATATTTTATCATATTATTCGTGTATTTATTTCTACAAAAATTTTTCTAAATTATTAATACAGGATGTATCTTTTTGGGAAACACCTTGAAAAACCTGGTATTTTCAGAAAATTTTCTTCTATCTTGAAAAATCAAGGAATTTTCATGGAATTTAATCAAAGGATAACAAAGGATAACTTTGTATGAAGAGAAAACATTAATAAGCGCATACAATTAAAAGACTTATTTTAAAAGCTGCATCTACAAATTTTATTTTATCTGGAATTTTTTAAACGAAAATATCTGGAAAATCAGGGAATTCTGAGGGAATTTTTTTACAAGATTTGAATTGACACCCTGTACTATTTAATATTCAACTATTAAAATATTAATATTCATATATACAGATATAAAGATAATATTCATGTATTTATTTATATAAAAATTTTTCTAAATTTTTCTAAATTATTCGATATTGTCAGAGAGAAAGAAAGAGCTAAAGACTACGCGTTACGTAAACCTTGTACGCAAATATTTCGAAATTCTAAAAATAACAGCAAAATTTAAGTGAAAAAATCACATTTTACGTATTCTTTTTTTAAATTTTTTAAATTAAAAAAAATTTTTTTATTTTTTTACAAAACTTTCTCTACCTCTACGTTTACACAGTGGAACATCGTATATCTTATTTATCGTCGAGAGAGCGGCGACAGACACATGTAGTTGTCGCTCTTGCGAATCCCCTGCGATGAAAGTTAAGGGTGGAATCGCTGAGGACGCAGCCGGCTAACTATTCGAGCGAGATTGAGAGACTTGGCGACGCAAACCGGCAGCACCCTTAAGTGTCTCACCGGGTTACACGCTCGGTGCTGACAGCGATGCCTCGCACGCTTGAAGACACGTTCCGGAGTGTTTGAGAGAAAGAGAGAGAGAAAGCGAGGCGTCGTTGTGCGCGATTCCGCATGGTTTGGAGTTCGTACACGTAGGGCGTGTCTCGTGTTATTCCATCGCGTCGCGTGTTTAGATATTTACGTACAATCGTGATGCCGATGACGGATATTGTCGTATACGACGCACGTGTCTCCTCGAGATAGACTCGCCGTCGTTTTCCTGCCTCGAGGTGCTCCGTCTTCTCTCGATCTCTGATATTTATTCGAACGAGAGAATTTTCACTCTTTTAATCGAATTTTAGTTTATCTCTGACAATATCGGGTAGTTTAGAAAAATTTTTGTAGAAATGAATATATGAACATTATATATAAATATTAATATTTTAATAGTCAAATATATATTGAATAGTAATAACTTCGAAAAATTTTTGTAGAAATATATGAATATTTTCTATTTATCTCTATATGAATATTAATATTTTAATAGTCAAATATTTTTTTGCACATCACATGCACACCTATGCGATTTGTATTCACTTCGTCAATCGTCGAAAATAATTAATCTTCAAAAATACTGACATTTTTCCTATTTTGAATATCGGACGTGGAAAAAAAATATGCGCGAAATCTCGATTAATCTAAATTCCGTGGTATAGATAAACGTGAATCGGCAGCTTTTTTTCCCGAATGAACTAATAATTCACTGGACTAAACAGAAGGCAGATGCGCGGGTGCGGGAAAGAGGGAAGGACAGGGGGACGGAATGGGGCCGATCGTGAGAGAACGCTGGCATGAAAATCTGTCGCCCACGACAATGCCCGCGGGAATTTCCTCGGTTGCGGTTGGCACTTTTCGACCGCAACGAACGGAATCCATATATACAGACACACGATCGTCCGCGTTCCAATTTATCAGCGCGCGCTGATATAGCCCTCGCAGGGATTCCGCCTCTCGATCGGGAAGAAATTCTCGGGTCCAGAGAGAGAGAGAGAGTGAGCGTGTGAGAGCCACCAATTAATTACTCGGCGATCGTGAAATTCCGGCCGTTGTGAGACTCATTGTCATCGGACGGTCATCGTGTAATCGACATGTCCAGATATTCGGCTACACGGTCCCCTTTATCCCCACTTTATCGAACCTGACTTGTTTTCTATAGGAAGCTCGATTATTCATCTTAAAGAGTCTTTCTTAAAAAGAACTTGTCTGAAATATGCGTAGAAATTTTTACAAGATGATCTATTTTCTAGAAAATCCTAGGAGACTCGGTGACTGTCAGGGATTTTATTTTACCATAAAAAATCCGGGAATACTCATGGAATTTTATTGAGACTCAGGGAATTTTTCCAAAAAATTGTCTTTGATAATTTTACTCTTATTTAAGAAACATCTGTCTAATATATCTTTGCAATATTTAAATTTTTATTAAAATCTCATGTGATTTTATTGACGGTCTCTTTTTAGTATCAAGATCTTATGTAAGTTTTATAGAAAATTGTTTAATATTTTAATAATATTTATATAAAGAAATTAATTCTCCTTACGACGTTTATAATAATTATTTTTGTTTTATATTTTTATTTTATATTTTTTGCATATATCTTTAGCGTTTAGATATAGTGATACATATTGCACTTACTTAATTATTGTCCAAATTAATCTTAAGATTAATAAATCAATATTAAATGGTAATCAATATTAATGTTAGAAAAACTACATTCTTGATAACTTTCTTTGATTAGAAAACATTCGAAACCGTATACAATAAAGAAACATATTTTAAAAAGTTGCATCTATACAAATTTTTTTATTTTACTTGGAATTTTCAACGAAAACCTGGAAGATTCGGGAATTCTTAGGAAATTTTTAACAAGATTTGAGTAGACATCCCTTATCACACTTTTAAATATTTTTGTCGAACAGTGAAATATTAAACTATTGACTAATTTATAGTCGATTTATATTTACAAAAATATTGAATTCACATCTAGCTATTTGTGATCGGATGAAAATACATTTAAATGCAATTATTAGGAAAATACAATTCTTAGGAATTTTTTGAGTAATACATTTTCGCGATTAATATACAGATTTTTGCACACAATACTTGTGCGAAAAGAAGTGGAAACGGAACATTGGAGAATTCTGCGCTACGATGATAGAATACGCCGGGTGCGAGAGAGAAGTAATTTCGCGAAAAAATTGAGATAAACGGGACGCATCACGCGCCTGAACGAGACATAAATCCGCGCGAATAAAAGCGCCATGTTACGTCACGTCGAAATGTCGTATGTTTTTTTTTTATAACGAAGTCGAGAAAGCGGATCAGTGCACCTTGTAAAAAATGTATTTTCTGTCAGTATGTGCATCGAAAGGAGAGAATCCCTTCCTTTGCCTCTCTCTTCTCATTCGGCGAACGAGGAAAGGGGTTTCCATCCTATCCCACACCTTTCCCCTCGCGTTAAGCCGCCAACGTCAGCCCTCGTCGCTTATCAATTAATCACGCGGGGTAATTAGTGTCGCGCAAAAAGGCAAGAGCACATCGCGACCGCGCAATAATTACCGAGCTACGAACGTTCTCGCGCGGATCGTTTCTATTATACGCACGAATGCGAGGGCGGGAAAGGGGTGGATGATGCACCGGTGTGGTAAAAGGGATGAGCGAGAAAGCTGACGTGAAAGGGCAAGGGAGAAGAGACACGCGTTTTCTCTCTCTCGCTCATGCGCGATTCGCATTCTGCATAATTACGATAAATTGGGATAACGTCAGCTACGTCGACCCGACCGCGCGATGTCGCTGAACCGAAATTTGCGCCCGATAACGAGCGCGTGTATGTTTAGGTATGTGAGATTCTCCCGCTGTCGAGATTTCGTCGATTCGACGTTGATGCGAAAATTGCGACTTGGTCGATTTCGAGCCGGGATGGCTCTCGACGCGATATGGATATAGATATTGCGGAGAAAAAAATTTCTCTTCCAAAAACGCGCCTATTCACGAACAACCGATCAATTCAGATTCCCGCGCAATCCGATTTATTTGTTAAAAATCTCGCACAATGTGCGAGATGATATCCCCCGAATTCATTCACAGCACGCGTCCAATTCGCGAAGATGAAAACTACGAGATGAGAACAAGAGTCGTTTATATTTTAGCAGAAAAATTTTGAAAATCTGATATTTTCAAAGAATTTTGTACCTTGAAAAATCAGGGAATTCTCATGGAATTTGATTAAGATTTAAGGAATTTGTTAAAAAATTGCCTTGCTAATTTTAATCTTATTTATCACTTAAAAAACATATTTTTGCAATATTTAAGTTTTTATGTGATTTTTTTCTTGATGATCTATATATTTTTAGTCACTTTGTTATTGTTTAAATTAATTTTACAATTAATAAATCAATATTAAATACTAGAAAAATTACACTCATGACTTTGCAATGGTATGAATAGAAAACATTAGAAAGCGCGCATACGATAAAGAAACTTATTTTAAAAAGCTGCATCTACAAATTTTCTTTTATTTTATTTTATCTGGAATTTTAAATGAAAATACCTGGAAGATAAGGGAATTTGTCTTACAAGATTTGAGTAGACTCTTCTACTCGACTATAGAATGAGATGACAATTATTGTTCTCGTCTCTCGCGGGAAGACACCTGGAGCTTGCCTTTCGCGAAAGCGTTTACTCTCAGGTTGAAACAAAAATTGCGCGTTGCGGAAATTGCGAAAGTTGCTTCTGCGAACGCGGTAAAGACAGTTGGCAAACAATCCTTGCGAGAGATAGATATACATACGTATCCCGGCTTCTACTGATAGAATAATGTCGTTGTGGAACAACAATGACCGAGCACGCGACTGAGATTTCGTCCTGCATTTCAGTTTCCGAACTAACTTATATTAACTCCCTCGGATTATCCTTGAAGTGCTCCTTATAACCGTTGGAAGATTACAACTCGAGGAAATTGTTCGGCAGGAGGGGAGAGAGCTAAAGTTCGACACCTGTCGAGTCCCGGGACTGGATAGCTACTTTACCGAGACTCTCTCGCAAGTCGTCTTGAATGTGGATCTCGAGTGTGAGTCGGCGAAGTCATAGTACTCAAGATTAACGCTTACTCTGTATTCCCTATTATATTATCGTATACACGCGTGGTTTCGCGATGTTTGTGCGAAACATTGCCGAAATATTATCCTTTGCTTTCTCATTGTTTGATCAAACCTAGTTCCATGATCGAAAATACGTAGCTTTTATTTAATAATTATCAAATTTATAATTGTCAATTATAAATTATTAATTTGATAATTATTATATAAAATAAATATTTAATATTTATCTTATAACATTCCACTGTGATAATTTTATATTTTATATTTTTTAATTTTCTTTAAAGAGATTTCCTTTGTATTTTGTTTTAGACAGAGAAAAGTTCCGACACATTTTTAATATAAAAAAATTAATATTAATATTAAAAATTGCTTTAAGTACCTGTTGATAGAAGGGTAAAACAATCGTAATGAAATATTAAGTTTCTTTGAATAAATCATCATCGATATAAATACGATTAAATATGCGAAAATAAATCTTCTGATATATTTTCGAAAATATACTGAAAATGTAGCAATGCGCCCATATTCGTAACATCTTATTTGCATTTGAACGTGATATCACGTGTATAGAGCGCAAGAGTGTAACGATAACGATGAAATGAACGGTATCATGAAATGCGCAAGTTGCGTAACGACGATGTGATACAATATCTGTATATTAAAGCCGTATTTCATCGCGTGCATTTCGTAATTAGAGCGCGAGGAAAATAACGCGTTGCATATTTATGCGTTTTTATCCAAATATTCCCGCGCGTGAAGATATATAAAAATATATAGCGCGGTTGCGTTTTGTCACCGACACTCGTTTCTCAGAAACTTTATTACATGAAAATATTACGTTCTCGGGCGAAGGGCTGGGAAAAGGAGACAAGAGGTGAAGATTCGCGAGATGGAGAGAGAGAGAAAGAGAGGAAGAGCGATGCGGTGCGCTTTTTCCTCGGTATTAGACAGCCGAGATGTCGGGGACCACCTCATTTCAATGTTCGTCCGTATTATTAACGGTCTTTTGTCGGCTTCAGGAAAGTTCTCCACCCTTTTGACAAAATCGTCGACGAGGGTGACGCCTTTATCATCGTCTTCTCGCGAACCGACACGATTCTCCTCGCACCTTTGTAAAATGAAAAATTGTTGAGAGATCGCGCTTCATTAACGCGCCGAATGCTGTAAACACGTGATTGGCATCTGTAATACTTAATACACGTCGCGCCGATGTAAAAATGAAATGCAAAAGCATCTCTCTCTCAATCCAATATATATATTTATTATATAATATATATATAATATTATATAATTATATTATTATTATATGAAATATATTATTATTATATAATGAATCGATCGAACGAATAATGTACTCTTATCGATATTATATATTATTGATGACATTTTGGACATGCATTCTCTTTGGTTTATCTTCCAGAAACTAATCGAAATTTTAACTTTTTAAAGCCGCGCTTTCATTACTGTTGCGCGAAATCTCACCCAACAATGATGGTGAATCGAAGCGTTCGCTCAGTCAAATTAAAAATTCGAATCAACGTCGACACGTCAATAACGACGTCACTTACCGCGTCGCCACCTATTTCAATTACAAATTTTGTTCAATATTTACCCGATCAACTTTTCACTCGCGTCGCGGAGCGAGACACGTTGCACAAAATGTAAAATGGTCGTCGGACGCGCGCATGTTTCGCCGAACTCGCGTAAAACCTGAAAATAGCTCGTTAAACTAGCCAATTAACGCGCGTTGTTTGTCTTGCGCGAGCTTTACGAAGCTGACTCTGTGACAAAGCCGCAGAGATTATTTTTTTTTTCCGCAATTTTCTTTTACGCGTAACAAAGTTTCGATCGAATCGGTTTGCAAAATGGCATTAATGACAGAGAAGAGCAGAAAAGGACTCGATGATCTGTTCTTTTTTTTTAGTAAAAAATATGTTATTGTACATGGAAAAAACTGAGCACAAATATATTTTTATTATAAAATATTTTTTTATTATTATTCTTGAATTCATGATCTAATATACGAGGGTAAATGAAAAAGTAAAGGGACAAATAAAGAAAAACACATTTATTTTAACCTATGTGGAAAATTTACATATCATTTTTCGACATAATCCCCACCAACATCGATACATTTGATCCTCTGCTTAACAAGCTTCTGTATTCCATCCTGGAAGAAAGATTTGGGTTGGGTGTGTAGCCAGTTATGCACCACAGCAATGACTTTCTCATTCGAAGAAAAATTTTTCCTCGTAGTGCTTCTTTTAATAAACCGAAAAGATGAAAAGAAAAAAGAAAGAAAAAGAAAAGAAATACTACGAGAGAAAAAAAAAGAAATACTACGAGGAAAAAAAATTTCTTTGGATGAGATGGTCATTGCAGTGGTGCATAACTGGCTACGCACCCAACCCAAATCTTTCTTCCAGAATGGAATACAGAAGCTTGTTAAACAGTGGATCAAATGTATCGATGTTGGTGGAGATTATGTCGAAAAATGATATGTAAACTTTCCACATAGGTTAAAATAAATGTGGTTTTCTTTATTTGTCCCTTAACTTTTTGACTTACCCTCGTATAATTACAGTTTGATCCTTATATATTTTCGAAAACTGACGCATCAAAAATGGAAAACAAAGCCATTAGCCACTCAATGCTCGAGATAAATGCTTTTGGTACTTTGTTAAAGCTCGCTTTTAGACGTGCGTAGTCGTGATGTTTTACAGATGACTGATTCAATTGTAATTTCGGATTCGTTGGTACGAGTAGCGCCGCACGAATGGAGTATTACAATGTTAACCGGGGTTCATCGTGCGGTTATAAGCGACTGCACTCTGAAATCGTGCATTAAACGTCGCCGGAGAGAATACGATCGCGACGACTAGGAGGAGGGGAAAGAGGGGAGGGATTGACATAGCGCTTTAAAGAAGCCCGGATTTGAAAGGCAAATTTAATAGCTTGAGGGCTAATGAATAAAAGCGATTGAATGATAAACTTAGATCTCTCCCTTGAGTCGACCGCGATACAATTTGAAAGGCGGATTAAAGAAAAATCGTTGAAGCAAGATCGAGGGGGAAAAAAAGGAACGAGAGAATAACGAAAAGACTTCGACATTTCCATTCTTACTCGGGATACACGAGTACGATTTTTATCTCTCGGAAATATGTTTCTCAAATATCAAATATACGCTTCAATGAACAAATCTCACAGTGATTAGATTCAGCCGCGGTGAATCGCTTTGAAAATGAAAAAGAGAGAATTATTTGATCAGATTGAGGACAGTGGAATTTTCATACGCCCTGAAAAATCTAATCGAAACTTTATGTGCAGTTGATATACCGATTTTCACATAAAATAGATTAATATTGTCTAGTTTTGAGTCAGTTAATCTTCATCGAATGATATTAGTCATTCACATGCACAAAGTCTGCAATTTTTTCATTTTTCTTATGTATCAACAATCTTTTGAAAATTTAAATTTAATTCATGTATTTAAATAAATAATGCTCATACAGGGTGTATACTCCCGGGAAAAAAGCTTGAAAACCTGATATTCTTAGGGAATATTCAACCTCGAAAAATCAGGAAACTCTCATGGAAATTGATTCAAAGAATTAAAAAAAAATTTTTTTTTAGGATTCAGGGATTTTTTTAAAAATTAACTCTGATAATTTTATTTTTATTTAGCACTTAAGAAACATATCTAATATATCTTTAAACATGTCTAATATATCTCTGCAATATTTAAGTTTTTATTAAACATGTAATTCTTTACTTGACGATCTATTTTTAATATCAAGATTTTATGTAAGTTTCATAGAAAATTGTTCAATTTTTAATAGATAATATTTAAATAAATTAGCACTCCTTATTTATTTAATAAATCATTAAATAAGTAATAATTTAATAAACGAATAAATAATCATTTTTAGTGTTTAGATATAGTGATATGTCACATTTTCTTATTGTCCTAATTAATTTTACAATTAATAAATCAATATTAAATGCTTGAAAAACTGCATTCTTGATAACTTTGCAATCGTATGAATAGAAAACGCTTTAGAAAGCGTATACAATAAAGAAACTTATTTTAAAAAGCTGCATCATTATTCAAACTACAAATTTTATTGGAATTTTACCTGGAATTTTAAAAGAAAATAGTGGGAAGATCATTCGTAATATGTTGTAACATATGTCTTTTATATTTTAATTCATATTTTAAAAATGAATGACAAATGTCATTTATGTGACCCTTAACGTCTCATTTAACAGCGTCATTCTACGGTTAATGATTCATATTCGTACAGTCAGAACATCAGTATTTACTATCGAAACTGTACAATAACGGAGTAATAGGATTTCTTGTACCCCCAGTATCGTGAAAAATTGCAATTGCTTCGAGCTACGCATACTAATGTCTGCATGTTCAAATGTCGGCAAGTCAATTGGCTTACACGAATAAGTTACGATTCGCACAATACTCACTCGGATCCTTGACGGCCGTGATGACGAGGCGGAAGCCGTTTGAGCTGGTGCCCCAGGCGTCGGTGACGTATTTCAACGTCACGAAGTTGGTGCGCGTGTAAATCGCGCCCACGGTCTGCTTCGTGTTTCTGCAGGATAGGTCTGCCTGAAAACAAAAGAAAATTGCGTTCGTCGAGTACGTGCCACTTGAGAAGAGGGATTCTTTTTTTTTCCTTATTTTCTTTTTTTTATGTCCCGACTCGCTAACGATGCAAATGTCGCGAGCGTGATATCGAGCGAATGTGAGGGGGGCGATGTGGGAGACGGGCGCTTGATTTACGGAGATAGTTTTATATCGCGACGAGCTAAAAGTCCCAATCGATGCTGTTCGAGAAACGTCATGGGAAACGTGATTTATATTGTTGCACATCTGCGGCGGGAAAAGTACATTTAACGTGAAAATACATTTTTCGTATTATCCTTGCGTATTGCTATACTACCTATGGATTCTCAATTTGTCGGAAGTCCTATCTGTATTATTTTTTTTCTCTTTTTTTCTTGCCATTGGCGTATTTCTCTTTCCTCTTTCTATTAAACTTTGTAATGTTAACGTAATGCCGTAAAATATTAACGTAACGTTTCCTCACAAGGAAATTTCAATCTGCTCCGCACGTTAACTTGTGAGAAGAGAGAAATCTTCCCCTTAATTTTTTTTGCGACGTTTCTAGAGGCGTCGAAAGAAAAGTGAAGAGTATGGAGATTCATATATTACCCGTAATATCACTCATATTACCAGGAATAATAAAAATGTTCCCTTTTACATGTCATTAACTCTCCGGTTTCCCTCGCACTTTATGAATCGGGCAGAGCAATGATAAAGGGACCGTAATTTCACCGCGCGGCAAAAGTCAAATGGCAGCTTATAAAAGCCCGGGTAAACGTCAAATAACGTCGTTTCCCGAGATGGTACTTTTAATAAAGCAGCTATCCGCTCGTTCCACACGTATATATGTGTGCGAGAACTTTTTCTTTTTTTTTTTTTTTTAAATTTATATCATAGCATTTGTAAAACGGCTTAGAACGCAGCTTGACGTGAAACAAAAATGACGCGACCGAGTAGATAATCCTGAAATACGGGCCGCGGATATCAATTCGAGCAAGCGTGGAGCGAAACGCGGCCTGGTCGGCGAGCAAAAAATTTATTCGTAGATTTGTTGCGGTCCCCGGTATATCTCGCTCTCGTTTGCCTCGAGACACGAGCAACGTAACACACTTGTTGCACTCCTGCGAAAGAAACCGAAAACAAACAGCTGCATCCCTGGTGCACCGAGATAATAAAAAAAAAATTAAAAAAAAAAAGAAAACGCGAATCGATGCGGCGTTAATTTTTTCAAGAGTTGCATATGGTGTATTTCATCGAAATTTTGTGAAATTGCCTCTCTCGTGTGATATTTCATGTACTACTATACGTATTCGGCAAACAGATTTAATGGAAATTTTTTTTTTAATTGTTACGAAGTAATTAAATTCCATTTTGTTTATATTTGCGAAATAAACAAAAAATATGTACGCGCACAGAAAAATAATAAAATTAAATAGATGCAAGACGTTGTTGAGAGAGCACAGTTTGTTGTGCAAACTTTGTTGATGTTTTTCGATATTCACTTAGAAAGTAAATACATGCGAATAAGTTTTATTTGTTAACAAGCATCGCATAAAATGTGCAGTTCGCATCGGTTTATCGCACGTTATCCTTGAGCAAAAGTAGCGTAAATCGTAATTTCGTGCCGCGGAAAATTAGGAATGAGCGAAAGAGAAAAAAAGTTTCACGGCGATAACAGTTTAAATTACATTCCGCGCATAAACAAAATTGAGACTTTGTGTTATATAACGGATTGAATAGTGATACTCTTATATTTTTGGTTTGCATACACCAAGTGATGCATTTTTCTTTTACTTTAATCGCCAATTTGTAATGCAAAATATTGTCAAATTTATCACAAGCCGTTTAATAACTGTATTTTGAATTACTGCAGACAATATATAATTTATATTTAATTATCTCTTTCTCGCTAACTCTTAACTTTCATCATCTTTCTCCTTGTTCTCTGTATACATACATATATAAAGGAATATGTATCCATCCATATAGGAATATATATCCATCCATAAGGCAAAAACAATTTCTGCGGATCAGATAAACTGAAATAATTAGAGTTCTCCATTTACGTCCGCCTGCATCTGAATATTCGAATTTTGAAAATTTGAGCTTTCCATCCTCATTTCAGTTGCAATTATGTTAATATTAGCTATTATATTAGAATATATAATATCTTTTGCATAAAATTTATAAGAGAAAATAGTGACACGTATTTTATTTCATGTATACCTTTTATTTATTTATATGAAAAAATTGATTGAACGATTTTGAAAAATAATCTTCTGTAATAAATAACAGAATAATTGCAATTTTTGTCGCTTTCAAGACTAGATTATTTGAAACCAATGCAATCGATTGAATAGGAATCATCACATAATGTGAAAATATTAGAAATCGGTGTAAAAACTATGAAATTGTAATATTACTAAAATTGTAATTATAAATGCATTATTCAAATTATTTTAAGATCTTAAAATAAATAACATTTTTTTTACAAATTGAATAGATTAAATAGAACATACATTTTTGTAAATTGTTGGAGTAGACGCGAATTTTTCAGAATTATAGTTTGATTTTGTCAATTAAGTGGTTTTGATGATATTGCATAATTATTTAGCAATATTTTTATTAAACAATATCGTGCACATAGAAACGAAACATGAAATATATAATTTCAAAATATTACGCAAATATTACATTTACACTAAAACCCTTTTTTTACTTATTTATGAATCGTGCAAGCTATAACAAGACGTTTTTCGCGTAATAGTCCAGGTAATTTACGATAAACCGGCTATTGAATTTGCTAGTGGCTGTTAAGTCACATAACATTGTTGAATAGGTAATGCGGAGAATGGAGAGAAAAATTAAAGGATAATGTTCCCGAATAATTTAGGACAAAGTAATTGTTCAAAAAATCAAGTCGCCGAAGATAAAATAAAATTATAGAACAAAAAACCAACACATACAGAATTACGAATGTGAAACTTTGTTTATCCCGCAAGATAGTTGCTAATAAAATGACGAGAATCTAACAATGTAATTTCGCATCTTGTTTTAAACGCATTCGCTTAAACATTTCGTATAATTATTACCGTTCATATGAATTATTATCCCTTGCATTCTGCATTTGAAAGCTCGTTGGCCTTTCACATTGAAGAGAATATCCTGTATAAGGGAAACTATACGTGCATATATTTGACATGCGAGCAAATAATGCTTCCGATATATACGCCATTCATTTCACACTCGTCACATTCGCTGTTCTTATCGCTAAATGTATAGTGCAAATTATTCAGAACTATTAAATTCCCTCGATTAAACCGCTAATTTTTTAATTGATATATCTCGAGTTTTAAATTTAAATGATACACGCATTAATGTCTTATGTATATCGATTGTGTACGACCGAATTTTCGATACCGCAATTACGAGGTAAATAATTCGATTATCCTAATGTTATTTGATAATGCTGGTTTTCTCATTATTACGGTATATATCGCGATAAATCGCATCAACTTGAGGAGATTTAAAATTCGATTTCGCAACACAATCGGACGCGTTTTACTTCATAATCTGCGTTTATCGCGATGCGATGCGTAATTCGGAAAAATATTCTTTCCGCGCAATACGACAAGTACGTTCATTATATCGATTACGCTTAATGAACATGTGCCACGGTCAGATATATAATTGCCGGAAAATCCAGTCGCCAAATGAAAGTCAGCCTGATGTGATTCGCGATCGCATTATTATCGGCGATATCAGCCTGATGATTCACCAGACTGATCTGCAGGGTCTATTTGCGCGCGGCAAATTGTGTGCTATCCCCGGTATTAGGATTGCGAACGGTGGTTTAATAACGTGCTCGCCGATCGACCGTGTGTCAACCGGACGAGCACTTGTCAATTCCGACGGCGAGAGTCATCGATCATGCGCGAAACGTAGGGTTAAGTAATCTGCAGCATCGAGAGGGAAGGGCACATAGCCCTCGCAGTTGTAGACTTAACCCGGCGGTAGAAAGGGTCGCTCCTGTGCGACGAGAATTGTATAGGGCGCTCGCAAAATTACCCTTTCGCATGTGCCACTGACTGTATCCGGTGTAAATGAACCAATATACAATCGCGCATAAATTTGAGATTCACTAATTTCTCTAATTTCATATATATATTTAGGTATATTGAACTATTTAAACTAAATTATATCAGAACGCGATAAATTATTATATGGAATTAATTAATTTGTCAATTTTTTGCTATTTTTTTTTTTGCTGTAAAACACACGTACAATTTTTGAATTGTACATAAATTGTACATTTTGCCTGAATAAAATAGCAAACATTTTATACACTACTGATTTACAATATAGATTAATAATAATAATAATAATTCATATTTTCGGATTTTTAGTATAGCAGAAGCATTATCTTTTATTCTTATTTCTCTCTTATTCTTTGATTTTTTTAAAAATTATACATAAGCTTTCTCTTTCTAACAAGCTTTTTTCTTCATAATCCAAATAAGATTATATATATACATATATTCTTTTACTTTTTTTATAATATTGTTAATTGTGGACTTTACTTGATGTCTTAATATTCAATATTTGTAGAGCTTTATTATAGTTATTACAAAATTTGCACGAAATTATTATACACATATCAAATAAAAACAAACTAATTTATATCATGGATCGTAATAAAAAAAGTTAATAAAAGAAAGTGTAATACAAAGATATTATAGATTTATATTTTATCATGCTGTCTTTTTGGTCGATTAATTTTAAATTACTGTCACGTGAAGCGGAATTATCGGAAATAGAAGCGGGGAAAAAGTCCTTCATACAGGTCGAAAAATCGAAGTAAGGTGAATGAAGAAGAAGAAGAAGAAGAGCGGGGTGAGAAGTCCACGTACTTGAGTTCGCGCGAAATTAGATACATCTTCGGGGAAAACCTCGACTGAATGGCAATAGCGTGACGTAAACACGAATGGGAAAGGGGTGAAGGGGGCAGAGAGGGGAGGGAACCACCTAATTTACATTTACATAGCTTTCAACGTATCTCGCGAAGCCTCGAAGGTACAATCTCTCTCTTTCGGCTTCTCCTCGCCGCGCCGGGTCGAAAGAAGGCCTCGAGCGAGAGCTTACAACAAGCTCTCTCACCGTTTCTAAGTCGGCGCCGAGGAGGATCCCGAAAAGGGGGAGAGCAGGCTATTGTCGTTGCGTGCAAACAACGAAATCCTTCCTTCGAGGATATGCAACTTCGGCCTCTAGAATCTCGACCGGAAAAACAGCCCCGAGCTGCGCTCGAAACCTCTCGCCGCCATATCCTCGACAAAGACGCGTCCGTCCTATATCCGTCGTGCCGACATGTCGGAAAATATTCGAGGAGAGATGCATCGCGGAGTTTGGAAAAGAGATTTCTAACGGCAAAATAAGTTATTGCGTCTGGTTTCCTCTCCTCTCTCCGCCAAATAACGCGATGAATATTAAAAAGGGAAAAAGATTTTTCTAACAAAGCACGCGAGAGAGCGTCTCGTAAATTATATATTTGTAAGAGTAAGTACGAATGAGTCTAGATATGAGTGCTGTATAATATTACCTATAGGTTCTCTAGAAACAGGTTCTGCGAAAGCTCGAATATTCGTCAGGCAATAAACATTGCATCGACGGCTGGAAAGGAAGCTCATATTTCTATATTATGTTTTCCATATAAAATTTGTCTCGGTATATATACAATATATGTGTATATATATATATTTCCGACGTAGAATTGCACTCCCATCGTTATAAATTGCATACAGCTCGCATAAGGCCTTTATATCTCGGATGCGGTAACCGAATGCACGCGTTTTACGACATATACGAAAAGTCGTTTCCGGTAGAAATACTGTCGCATTATTTATCTCATTCGTTGCAAGAGATACAACAGCTATATCACGTTTGAAAAAAAGGGGAAAAAACGAGATAAAAATATTTTATTCTTTATGAAACAATGTCGCGCGAGGCCAAGTGCATAAAAAACGATTGCGTACTTTCAATTAAATATTGAATTAGTTATCTATAGAACTGGAGCGGTGATAAAAAGAATCTAACAGCTCAATTTTCTCATATAAAAGCTTGATGTAAGCTTTCATTTGCGATTAGTTAGAATATTATTGAGGTAATTATTCGCGAGATCTTGCAATTTAATTCACGAAAAGAGACAATTTTTCTTATTTTAGATTTTATTTTCAGTCTCACGTACGCTCACACACACACACACACACACACACACGCGCGTAAAAGCGCATTTGTGTTACACGTATACGAGACTTATCAAAATGTTCGTGTGTAATATCACGCATGCATATATGTATATCTGCTACAGAATGTGACAATAGCTGTAACATTTTGAAGTAAAATAATATTATAAGGAATATATAATTATTTCTTGTAACAGCACATATTAAAACATTTTTAATAAAATTAATATATGAAATATTTAGAAAATATTATATTAAAAAGTTTCATATTAGCAAACAATAATGAAAAATATATATAATACGTACATGACTATGTTATTGTATATGTATATACATAAAATATATAAAAATATACCTACACGATATATACAGAATTACTTTTTGTTTTAATATTTAAATTAATTCTTGTGTTTAATTTATCGTATTTAAAACAAAATGTTAATAAAGTATTTATATTTTTTATTTGCATTATAAAATTTCATAAACTAGATCGTTACAATACAGAAGTCATTATATCATAATTATATGCATTTGCGATATTTACAATCTATAATCAATATCACAACTATTTATAATTTGAATGACATAATTCTGCAATTTTAAAGAATTATAGAAAAGATCATTTATTGTGTGTACGGATCGAATATTTATATGTAATACATACAATAATAAATTTTTTAAATACTAATTATAATATTTAGGCGTTGCTAATTTGGATTTAAATTTGTATGTTATAGATCAACTTCTCTTCGATCAAGGATCTTCTATGTAGTTCAACTATTCCGCATCGACTGGTAAGTAAAAAATAATTTTTATTTTATGGTAAAAAAACATCAAGTACATAAATAAGTAACATGCATGTGTTTTAATTTTTATTTTTTTTAAACTTCTATTTCTTTTGTTGCATACAATTTTTGCAAGCATATTTTTTTATATACTTGGCGTCTATTTTTTACCTTTTTTAGAATACGATTTATTCACGAGATAATACAATTCTACCATGAAAAATATTTACATGCTTTGAATCGAATCGTCTTCCTGAAAGCATCACAAAAGCTTGCAAAGCTACATTCCGTCGATCTGAGGAGCGTAACAAAAATAGAATCGCGTTTCTTGTTGCGGTTTTTAGAAACAACGAAACAACACGATAAACAAGAAAATAATTTGTATTTCCTTTTCGCGATACACGTCGGGATCCAAGGAATTTTTATGTACACTTAAAAATCTAAAATCTATTTAATTTATTATAACACTTTGTATATGAGAGTTCGATGAGAAATTCCCTATGTATCGAAACATTTTCTCTCACTCCACGTCTCTTAAATCAAAAGCATCTTAGATAATTTATATAATACAAGAATGTCGAAACACAACTTTTGCGTGCATCGACAATTTAATATTTCCTTTTTGCAATATACGAGGGTAAGTCAAAAAGTAAAGAGACAAATAAAGAAAAATATTTATTTTAACCTATGTGGAAAATTTACATATCATTTTTCGACATAATCCCCACCAACATCGATACATTTGATCCTCTGCTTAACAAGCTTCTGTATTCCATCCTGGAAGAAAGATTTGGGTTGGGTGTGTAGCCAGTTATGCACCACAGCAATGACTTTCTCATTCGAAGAAAAATTTTTTCCTCGTAGTGCTTCTTTTAATAAACCGAAAAGATGAAAAGAAAAAAAAAAGAAAAAGAAAAGAAATACTACGAGAAAAAAAATTTTCTTTGGATGAGAAGGTCATTGCAGTGGTGCATAACTGGCTACGCATCCAACCCAAATCTTTCTTCCAGGATGAAATACAGAAGCTTATTAAGTAGGATCAAATGTATCGATGTTGGTGGGGATTATGTCGAAAAATGATATGTAAATTTTCCACATAGGTTAAAATAAATGTGTTTTTCTTTATTTGTCCCTTTACTTTTTGATTTACCCTCGTACATTCAAGGAATTTTTATGTACACTTAAAGATCTCAAATCTATTTACAAATTTATTATAACATTTTGTATATGAGAGTTCGATGAGAAATTCCCTATGTATCGAAACATTTTCTCTCACTCCACGTCCCTTGAATCAAAAGCATCTCAGATAATTTCTATAACGCAAGAATATCAAAACGCAAACTTTTGTTTGCATCGAGTTATCTAAATTGAATGTCGAAGGCAAGCGCGGTATCTTCGCGAACGTCTCGCGTCGGTAAAAGCTTGCGAAAGCCATTACTGACGGCGAGACAGACGCTTTTCTTCGCGCGATCACAAATTCCGCCCTCCACCCCACCTCCACCCCCCTTGGCAAACTTTGAAAGCGATGAGATCCAGATGGCTGCTAGTTTCGCAAACTTTGCTGACCAATCTCTCTCTCTCGCTTGCGAAAAAGGGGGGAGGGAGAGAACGCAGAAGCAGCAGGTACAGGACATTACGTAATGCTATGTGGTGGTGACGCTCCCATAATTAATGATCTCATAAACCGGCATTATCGTAACGACGCACCGCGTTGATATCGATCTCCGCCTAGAGTCTAGAGAACATTTCTACTCTCGCTCCCTTCCTCCTCTTTTCGCCCCCTTCACCCGCGAATCATATAATTAATAGATAGTAATCAAATATTATAGTCCATCTCGTGCGTGGGATCATCGACAATAAATTATTATAATAGCCGACGCGTTTATGATTTACGGTTGATCGATTTATAGACCGCTCGATTATGTCTGCAACAATTTTGTGCAAAAAAAAGGCGCTCACAATTGTCATTTGTTTATTATTCTTCGCGATATATTGATTGCATTTGATCTTACAACTTTGGTTCGATTTTTCGGATATATAATTCTATATTGCATATATATAATCTATTCATGAAGAGGACGGAGAAGCCATTTAGGATTTAAACCAACGAATACATTGTTTATTTCAATTGAGAATTTTGTTCCGTTTCTGTGCATTATTAATAAAAATACAACGCGACGGATTTTCGTGGATAAACGCGGCGCGGACTCATGAATAACGCAATACATTGAAAAATCTTTTATATGCAAATATTTCACGTCGCGTATTATTCGCTAATCGAATATTAATTCGCGCGCTCTATTATCAGTCAATTTTGCGACCGAATAAAATCTTCAAACACATTTCCATAGGGCAAATAGAAGGCATTATTTCGCGAGAATTTTCGACATAACTTCACTCACTGCAGTTGTTGATGTAATGTGAAAGGTCACTAATTAAAATAATAATTGAACTATGCGAGAGGTGAATTACATATTGTATATATCATATAACATCAAAGTTAATACATATCTATATGTAATTGTATATGTTTCATATATATATTTAACTTTGACATCACACGAGAAAGATTGGGATGCCCCAAAACGATTTTATATTTGTTCTAAGAGCATATTTGTTCATCCTAACAAGAGGCCTATAAATCTCGGTGAACTCCACTGATTTTGAGGAAAAGCTGAACGCGCCCCTTTCGGAATGTATTTTGCTTCGCTTTTCTGCACACAGGGAAAAAGAACGGACGAGGCCACGCGGCGAAACGTAAAAGTAATTTGTCGGATGAAAGAACTGAAGTAGTAAAAGAGAGGCAGGGAGAGAGAGAGAATGAGAGAGGAGCTGGAACTTTTATTTCAACTTTTAATCCGTCAAAGCGTTCATCAGGGGAAATTTGCGCGCGAGGAAAAAATTAATCTCATAAAATAGCTCGCGAGTGGACACGATAGGCAGCTCTTAATAACGGAATGAAATACTGCCACTTAAAAGGGCTGCTGGGTGAAAATAAATAAATACGGGGACGTACGGGTAATGCATTTATTATTCCGGAATGATGTTTCGCGAAGTTTCCATTACAGCGTAGAGAGAGAGAGAATTATGACGAAGTGAGAAACGGCATCGTAATGCAACTATGGTATCATCTCTCTTTCTCCCCTTCCTTCCCCTTTTGATATTTGCGAGCACAATTTTCTAACGCAGAGATAAGGAGTGACGTTTCTTCACGCGTTGATATAATTAATCGAGAAGAGCTTGTAAATTCCAGCAAAACCAGAGAATCGATAAAAAATGAGAGCGCGCTGTTAATATCGCGGCGCAAAATCGTCCGTCGTTTGCGAAATTTATCAGACCGACGCGAACCGGATGAGAAAAATATTTGCAATCACAATATTGTCGTAAACTCTCCAGGTTCTTAGCCAGTATATATGTATACGTTGGCTTGTTCGAAAAAGTTTCGATAAAACGGCAAGCAAAACAGTTATTAAAGTCATGTTATATAATCACTTTGCTAAGCTCCTTGTCTCGTTAATTTTGCAAATTTTATGAACGCTCCCTGTCTATGCCTGTCATTAATTTCGAGATAAAAAATTACGGTCTCGCAATTTATAAACCCTGGGCTTTTGGGGTTTATATTATATATATGCAGAACGGTTTTTTTGACAGCAGATATATCTAAATATTATTTTGTATTATTTATTTTATACACTAAAATGTACATGAGAAAGAGAGAGAGAAAGAAAGATAAATATTTTTTTGACAATTTTTACATAATTCTCGTTTATTGAGACATAGAAATATTTAGATTAGTCTGCCAAAAAAAATAAATAAATAAATAAAAGGCACCGTATTTTACATATGTTTTCGCAAAAAAGTCATAATATATATTAATTATAATATATATTATAATTAATATTATATATATTATATTAATATTATATATTATATAATAATATATATAATATATATATTATTTATATTATATGTTATAATTATAATATATATTATAATTATAATTATAATTAATATTAGATATATTATATTAGATATTATAATTTTAATATATATTAATTATAATTAAAACTATAAAAACAATTATACAACTAATCCGGGTCTTTATCCATTGATAAGAAAAATGTTCTCATTTCAATTATAATCGAGGATAGTCGTAAGCTCTCGGCACATCTACACTCAAAGCTGCGATTATTCGTGCCAATTCATTAACTGCGAGACATCGCTCTCTCGGCTTATCAGCATTAACGATCGACCATAAATATGACTGTCGCGACACAAACAGCGGCTCCGAGAGATCTTAATCAAACGAATCGGGAATTACGGCAGAGTAAATTAATAACGCGGCAACACCAGCCCGGTTGGCCCAACAAGCTTAACGGCCCGCCATTCGTCTCGCGGGATCGATCGCGACCCCCTTTGCGCGAATTCGCTCTCCCGAGCTCTCGAAGCTTATCGGAGGGCAGCGTAATCACGGAACACGTATACGCGCAGCAGCGGGAAATCGGAAGCGGAATAGATGTACGCGAGTCGGTCGGGTTTCCTATATATATGTATAGTCGCGCTCCTGGGTTTACTCTCGCCGAATTCGCAAACCGTGCCCTGAAAAGCTCTCGGAAGAGGGGCACCCCCGGTTTATCATAATTGCATCTCGCGGCATCCAGGCTCGCTCTTTCTCTCTCTCTCTCTCTCTCTCTCTCTCTCTCTCTCGTTCTCTCTTCTAACGAGCACGCAGCAACGTAGCAGCTCGAGGAAATTAGTATCCGGGTTAGTTTATGCTAGAGACCGCCATTGCTGCATGAATTATGGATGCATCGGCCAGCCCGCAGCTCCGGGGCGGGTGTGCGAGTTTTTCCGCGCTTTCCAGATTTTTAGACTCGATGGACTTGCTGCTTTTACACGTGGCTGGAAAAAGAGCAATTTTTCCCTCGAGCGCTAAATAACGTTAGATAATTCACGATTCTTGGAAAGTACGATTGCAGATTGTAAACAGACTGGACGGACTTTTTTTTATGGAGAAAAAAATCATATTGCTTTTGATTAACAGATATTATATATTTATAATATGTAATTAGTATGTTGCGCAACTAGAACTTTTAACTCTAATAACAGCTTCTTATTAAACTCCGTGGTCGATATTTTTCCACTGCGATGCTCTATTTTTTTTGTCACGTCAGAAAAACACCTGTCTTTCTTCACCTTCGGTACTAAAAACTTGCAGCCGCGATACGAAGGAGAAACTTATTTCTTATGGGGGAATTAATTAAATTTCGATGCGGCCACAGGCTGATCCCTGATCGTGTGCTTCCTTAAATCCTCCTCCTCGGTGACTTTTCCGAGCGATTAATTCTGCTTCAGGAAGACTACGAGGGATTATTAGAACTTGCTAATACATCGAAAATTAAATTTCGAGCTTTTTTTTGCTCACGTCATCTCGTTGAATTATTCCGAGATAATACTTTGGCCACAAAGTGACTTTAAATAAAAAAATCTGAATATATATATAGTATACGATTTATAATACTGAAAATACTGATCAAATTGAGATATTTATATACGAACTTTCGACGACGATTTGATCAGATTCTTAAACGACAAATTAAACATCAATTTCGGTATATCTAACAATAAGACACGCGATACGGTCCATGTACATATATAGCAATCAGCTAAGTATAGCGAAACTGCATCTCGTATAGAAATTTAGCACGACAATGGCGGAATTAGTTCCAGCAGATTGTAGGACTTCCATTGTCCAGATTCAGTCGAACCCGTCTCTCTCTCTACGTCGGTACATTTCCGATTGTCCTGATAGTCGGGCGATCCATCAGCTAATCAGTTCGCTTGACATGTTTCTTAGAGTGCGCCGTTGTACATGCGGGCCACGTCCAT
This sequence comes from Prenolepis imparis, assembly GCF_030444845.1. Lineage (NCBI taxonomy): Eukaryota > Metazoa > Arthropoda > Insecta > Hymenoptera > Formicidae > Prenolepis > Prenolepis imparis. Next base: position 8,079,466 of record NW_028141165.1, read on the forward strand.
GCGGGTACGAAGGTCGCCTTCAAATGATACTAGTCTGTCTCATTACCTTAGACATTTGCACTTCCCGAAAAGTTAGCCATTGACAGAGTCGTTTGTATAATTAATGTTGCGACTACGTGTATTTCCGGATAACAATAGCTAAGAGTTGAAGCTGCAAAATTAATAAAACTCACTTTCCCTTTTTACAAATTAATCATTGTTACTCCAGCAATAAAATATATTCAATACAAAACTCTTCTGTGATTTCCAATATTAAATATCTTGATAATTTCGTTTAAAAAATTAAGTTCCTCTCAAAGTAAAGTTTCTTGCGATTTAATTGAAAAGTTCTCTTATTTATTTATGCCTCTGAAGAGAATTCGATTTTCTTCAATATTCAATTTTATTAAATTTAAGTAACTCGCACTAATGAGATCGATTAAATTTTCATTGGGGAAGAAATAATTGTGTAAACTTTACAATAAAAATATACTATCGTGCCCATATCTTTTTCTTTTTCTCGAGACGTTTTGCATACCAATTTGCTCGATATTAGCGAGGTGATGGAAAGCTTGATTGTAATATAGACGGTGCTTTATGAAGATCGAGAAAACGTGTGTCTTTCCGACGTTCATGGTGATAAATTTTTTTATGTAAGCTCACAATTTTTATGCTCGAGCCTTAAAAGTCGAGAGGCAGAATTTATGCAGGCGGCTCGTATCGCAAAAATCGACGTCTCTCAGTCGGGCATTTCTATATCCCTGCTTAATGTGAAGAAGCATTACGAGAATATGAAGATTCATGCATGAACGGGCAGTATATTATATTTCTTGAGAATTTATACAATGTGATGACGGCGATTTCCGCGAATGTGTGACCATTCTTTCGTGGAATACAATTTTTTCTTACATAAGTAATAAGAAAAAAATCAGTATATATATATTTTGGATAGAGAGGAGAACTATAGAGAAAATACAAAGTTTGCAAGCAAATTACTTTTGAATATAATAAATGTCTTATTTCTTAATGACATTTATTATAATATTATTTGAAAATAACAAAATATTCATATAAAAAAATAATATAATTCATATAAATAATTCATATGAATTATAATACTATGAAATATAAAAATCCGATGCATTCGTTTCGAGTGAGAAATAATTAATAGACTTACAATTTACTCTGTTGGAGAACTTTACTTCTCTATCTCTGTCTCTCTCCAAGAAAGCTTTTAAATTTTATATCTTTTAATTGCTCGTCCTGCAGATTCTTTTTTAATTATATCACGGAACTCTCTCTCTCAGCGCCCTCGTTAGTACATCGAGATTCACAGGGACAAACTATTGTCGTGATTTTCCGAAAGATCGTTATTGAACAACCAGACGGTAGATACAACTTCCGGAAACGTGGCCCTCTCCGACGCTCTTCTTCCATACCGCCCTTCATATTTCACCGGTGCCCTCAAGACCGTCGCCGCCTACTTCCGGCGACCGTGTCGCTGTACTTTAAGCGGAACTTAATATAGCCGATTTATTGTCATCCCGAGAGGTCGTTTACAGCAAGTTTGCGGCACGTGCTCGGCGTACGATTCGCGTTTTGTTTCCCGACCAATGGGAATCACGTCTGTCGAGTTGCGAAAACGGATTTCTCCTATTGTTTGGATCGTTGTCGGAAATTTTCAGTCTGCTCGCTGGTTTCGACATATTATAGGTTTTCAAGTTATTTAAGAAATATAATATTAATCACATCCGCGTATCAATAATAATTAATTAAAAATTCTTACGTCTATTTTAGCTATTTATTTTATAATATAATATTGAATCGTATAAGATTAATTTTTTTATCAAAAATTTCATAATTGAATGAGCGTAATTTATATAGGATTTGTTTGAGTACTTTGACATGATAAATAATTATTGACGAGCATCTCGCATATATGAATTTATCACGAAGATACATTAGCAAATTAATAAATCGGCAAATATTTATCTATTAGAGAAATTAAATCGATCAGTCGTATTTTTTTTATCGCACAACAATCATCTTTTTGTATATTGACTTGCAGCTTAATGCTTTATAGTTTCATCCACGCATTTTATTTCATTTCATTTCTTTTCACAGAAAAAGAAGAATCAGATAATTTTAGTGACAAATTATTATTGCGGATATATAAAATCGATTTGCTATAGTATTTCATTGTCAGTGCACGCGCGATTGAGCTTCTCTCCTGCAAGATAAAAATAATTTCCATCTATCGTGCAGATTACTAATACGATAAAATAATTCCGGATAAAATAATTTAAAAAAAAAAACACTTTTATAATACATATATTTAAAAAACTTTTTATTGAATAATAAATACTAAGTTAGCTTTATCGATTCACACGTCTCATAATTTTGCTATCACGTATCGATAGAAGAAATTCTTTTCCCTTTTTAAGAGCTCACCTTGATCAGTGATGACTACAAACGCTAAAAGGTATTTCTGAGTAAAAGAATAAGTACCACGACGCGACATTGTCGAACACAAAAACTTCTCCACTTGCCACTTGTAATATTTATACTATCAGAAATGACAAAGATAAATAGCTTGAAAATGAAGAAGAGGAAGTAGAAGAAATATCTGTGTATATGTTAGAAGGAGAAAAGAAAGAATAGAGCTTGTGAAATGATAAAATATGCGATTAAGAAGATGACAAGAATCGAAAAAGAAACGTAGCTCGGGTGAGAATAAAAAAACAAAAGACTTTCCCATTAAAATTGAAGGATACGGAGGCAGGAAATAAAACAGAAGATACGGAGAGAGAGAGACAGAAAAAAAGAAAACAGAAAATTTTTATATTTAAAGATGTTCGTGATGGAAGAGTTTATTTATTTTATCAGTTATACTGTATTATGTGTTGACGTATATTTGATAATTAATTAATTAATTAATATAAATAAATTAATTTAATAAATTTGATGAATTAACTGACAATTAAGCATAATCGAAACATTTCTATTATGTATCCAAATATAGTCATTGATCTTCTTTAATATTTAAAGACTAATGTTAAAAAATATAAAAACAAGAAAAAAATAGTTGATTTTAATTATTTTTCACAATTATTTGTAGTAAATGTCTTTTATATTGTGGGTCGTCTTTCATATTAAAGTCGTAGCAATTATACGATAGTGGAATAGATGTGACATCGGAATATCTTTCAATCTAAAAAGATTAATAGTCTTTTATTATAGAATCATTAGGAAAAAGGACAGTTGCTTAATAACCATTGAAAAACATCGAGATAACGATTATTAATCTTGTCGTTGGAACATGGATTTTAGCCATCATTAATTACTCTTAAATCTTTCCACACATTAATTTTTTTCAATGTATGCAAATATTTTTTTTAAATCTGTTTTCTCACTCTTGCTATCGTTTTGCGATTACAGTTTACAATTGACGAGATAACAATCGGCCTATTCGGTAAATTATGAGGCTCGCCATTTAGTTTCAACTGACTCGTGCAAAACTAGAGACTGCTAGAGACCCGCGTGCTCGTTTGAGCGAACGTTAAAACGCGTTCGTCTCCCTCTGCGCCAAGTACAGAGGGATGACATTTCGACCGCGTTGCGATAAATCGTGAGCTGCGCAAAGTAAACCCGTGATGTGAGAAAGAGCTTGCGAAGTGTCGACGGTAAAACCACTTAGGGAGTTCAAATGAGAAATGGCTAAACGTTTGGCTGAGTGTGTAAACGACTCTGTCGTGCTGGTTTATTCTCGTTCGCACGAATAGCGCTACTAACGGACAATATCTATGTAGAACGAGAATTGGTTCGTCGAGCGCGCAAACCGATTATTACAGCGAGAGTATCCATATTTGCGTATAGTCGCAAAATTACGACCGCGAAAATTATTTCGGCCGAATAATTCGCGTGAACGTAACATTGTATTAGTAAAAGAAAAAAAAAAAAAAAAAGATTGCACTAATAACACGCTTTCAATACGATATTTTTTTTATTCATATAAAACTATCCGTGATAAATATGTGTAATCATACGGAATTACGTCAACGAAATGTAGCATTGACATTATTAAGTACTGATATATTCCTTATCAGTGATTTAATAATATTTCCATTTATCGCATAACAAGACTATTAATTGCAAGAAATTGTTGTAAAGTAGATCAAAGATTATAAATTTTGTCATAGACGTGCAAATACTTATCATTTTTATTAATTGGCTTTAAAAATTACAGTTTAATAATAAAGTATTTAATAATAATAAAGTAAATAAGAATATATTTTGAAATAATCTTAAATTATTTTAAATAGTCGGTCTTTGCTTTTGCATATAATTATAATTTTTCGTATAAGAGAGAAAACGAGGAGGAAATAAGGTTTAATCCACATTTTTAAAAATATCTAGTAAATATATACACATACACACACATATATAGGTATATGTGTAGGCGAAATGCATACATTATATTAGATTTTATATAGAAAAGATTTTTTATATATTTTTACGCATGAATGTAGTATGGATCTGAGTCTAGTTACGCGGGTAATCTTATTTTATTACGGATTTTGAAAGGATTCTAAATGATGGAATGGCGGATGCTTTGTGACGTCACACTCGTTATCTGGCAAACGCTGACAGGTGGGTAAAGGCGGCAGCTCGCAAACGCATTTAACACACACGGAGCTATAATCTGTAGCTTGATTCAGCTCATCACCGAGGTGCATGGTCATGTTACCGAAATGACAAACGTTCTCATCTGAAAGAAACAAAATCTGTATTATATAATTATATAATTGTGCCTTTTATACAAACATAAAGAGTACAATTCTTTTTGAGCCACGTCATAAACTTACAGTTGACTCACCTCGAAAATTTGCGATAACATCTTCAAAAAAAGATATAAATAAATAAAATAAATTTAAAATAAATTATTTTATAATGTCAAAAGCGTTACTAATGGCGCGTCTACAACATAATTTCCTATGCTTTGTAAACTCATAACGATGATCAAATTAACTATCATTTTATAGGATTTTATAGAACGGAAATTGTGACTCGCGCGTTGCTTCTCGCGTGCAAAGTTTGTCGCAATTAATTCTCATTTCATGTCATTTAAAGCACGGTTGTAATTAGCATCGCTTAAATGTTCAAATGCGTATCGATGCATTATTTATATTTTGTACTATACATATATGTTATTCATTTGTATCTCAAATTGAAGCTACGCCAATTCAATAAATGAATTAACACGCATGAGATATTATAAATCTTTACACTTTTTGTCGAGTCGACTGCTAATGAAATTAATGAAAGAATATTAAATGATTTGGATCACGCGTTTAAGAGTCATTCTGTGTGTATCTCATTTGTAATAACGAATATATACCAATAAAACGTACCGTTAGAAGTTTTGTTAGCAGACTTTGAATTGTCCTCGTTGTGGACGACAGTATCGTTAGCGTTTTCTAAAAATAAAAAAATGAAAGATAAACTCGGATAAGATCGTGTCTTATATGTGCTTAGAATGCCAAATTGTCATATCGTGAACTTACGACATCTCGAAAACACGCTGCAACTGGTCTGTGGTGGTTGACTAGAATAATAAACAGGAGCGCATTTATTAAAAATGTCACTCGCGCCACGAAAATCGGGACTGCAATATGAACGCTTAGGTTTCACGCAGAAAGGTTCGACATTTTCCCCTAAAAAAAAAAAATTTTTTTTATTTATAATATTTTGATTTCACATAAATTTGAATTAGGAATACATTATAAAATTGTCATGCACATAATTGAGATATCGATATGCGAATTTGATTACAGCTATAAATTTACGTTTTGTAAATATGTAATATTAATAAATATTAGTAAGTATTATATTTATATAATAATAAATATAATATAATAAAAATATATATTATATATTTATATTTTATATAATATATAAATATAATTAATATAATATTTATTATATTACAATAATTAACCTATTATTTTTCAATCAATAAAGCGTCTTTATAAATATTATAATATGACATCAATTTTATCACAAATTAACAATCCATTTATACTCGTGATGAAAATTTTACGCGTTGTATATAAAACTAAGAATTAATTTATATCGATAATAATATAAAAATATTCATTTATTTTACAGTGATTCCTATATATTATAAATAATATATAAATAAACATTACACATTGTGTGCTCATCATATGCTTACACTAATATGTGCGGACATATTTTATACAAACTAATCAAAATAGTTAATATTGAAAAATTCTAAATGTCTGAAAATAATATATTTAAAATCATTTTTACCTTTATATCCTTCTTGACATACGCAGTTTAAATCCGGTTCACTTTCTATCTCAAAGTATTCTCCGTCTTTATATATCTTTCCGTTCACGTTACAGGTAGGCCTTTCTTCAGGTGTTTCAGCTAACGTAAATAATTTTATTTAAATATTACGTGTAAAGTATTTACGATAGATAATTTGCGATAGGAGTATACTCGCGACATATACATTAGTATATATGTACTACTTGTAAATATAAAATTTAATTATACTGAAATTATTTAACTTTCCTTTTATTTTATAATTTATAATTCAAATATAACATTGAGATCATATTCGTAATAATCAAATGCCCCAAAAAATTATTTTTAATGTGAAAAATGTCATTTTGAAAAAGAAAATAATAGTAAAAAAGCATTCGACACTATAAGAAAAGCATATATACATCGTGAATCTATATTAATTTTTAATTATTATTATTTCACGGAAGAATAAAATTAGAGAAAAATAATGATATAAAATGCAATTCATTGTTATTTAATATTACATTTTAATATCTATATTTTTTGCATAAATAATCACAGATAGTTAACAATTGTCGGGAATATATACATGCAAATTTCTAGGTTTTAAATTAGCGAAAAAAAATTATACTTACGACAAACTTCCTCTCCGGGACAACAATTTAACGGAGAACGTTTTCTATAGCAACCAGGTTTTACAGGCCCGAAGAAACAATCGACTATGGCGCAATTAAATGCAGCGCTATTAAAAAATGCAGCGTAATTTAAATAAATGGAAATTTAATGACTCTGAAGTGACTCGAGATAATTAAGAAAAATGTTAAGTGTCGTACTTACATTTCATCATATCCGTTTGTGCAAGTGCAACCGATGTCACAAGGATTCGCATCTTCCTCTTTGAGAGACTCTCCGATTTCGTACTCCTTACCGTTAACGTAACACTTGGTCTTGGATCTCTCTTTCAGATGATCACAGTTGTATTTCGTCGCGCAACAATCGCCCTCTTTTTCGTAAACAGGTTTACAACCGAGTGCCTCATAATACGTCAGTGGTCCCGGGCATTTAGTTTTATCGCATTTGTCTTTTCGAAAAAAAAATAAAAGATCGAAAGAGTTTGATAACAAAAATAATTATCCAGATAAGAGCGAATTATTGTAAATTATTACTTAAACTTGCGTCGTGAAAAAATTTTATGTAGCGAGAAGTTGATATCGAGTATGGCAGAATTATAGAACAGGTAAAATTATTCACGTCTCAAAATGTCAAAATTTACTCAATTATCAAATTAGATTGAGATCTCCGAAAAAACGCCGGAAGCATCAGCTCTTCAAATCTCGCAAGGATTGATAAAAATAAATTCTTAATTGACACAGATTAATTAACGAAATGGTTGTTACATTAGGTATATTTTAGTATAACAACCTCGTGTTTATTGTTAGAAAGAATTTTCATGATGTGATAAAATGGGGGATATATATATATATATATATATATATATATATAATAAAATTTTCTATTTACTTTATATTAATATTATATAGTTATAATTCGATTTTACACGATGAAATCAATCAAGTTATATTCTAAGGTCACCGGATCGGAAAAAATAATATTTTAATAATTGCTTCACGATTATGATGAAATATAGATGACGCGAATGAAACACACTCCCATAATAATCGATTACACATGGTCTTCTCTGTTGTTTGCGACTCACCTTGACCGATTGCGACCGTGACGACGACGAGCGCCAGAGAAGCGCATATCTGAATGAGAGAATAAGAGCGACGATGTGTCATGATCGAACGGCGCAAAAACTTTGACGATATATGTCCCCGCTGCGTCATTTATACTTCGAGTGACCGGTCACTGTGGAAGGGATTGAAAGTGGCCCCGAGAGAGAGGATAGATGCAAGATTGACAAAGATACGATGATGTATCGAAGGAAGGAGGAGAAATAATACGCATATGCATATCGTATATGCATATGTACGCCAAAGTGAGATGAAACACATGTATGAGAGTCAGGAAATGTATATGTAGAAAGAGAGAAAAAGAGAGGCGAATATGCTAAAGAAGAATTAAAATGAATGCGAAAGAGAAAGAGAGAGGAAAGATGATGAGCAACAAGAAAGAAGGAAATACAGTATATGTACAAAGGATAGAATATTATAAATAGACGTAGGGGAAAAAAGGAGAATAATTTGCCTTATCATTGCATATCCATTCAAATTACCTAACTACCATGATGATCGAATAAATTATCTCTCTCACCTTGAATCTTTCTTTGTGTGAATTCCTGTGTTATATTTCGTATTTCGTTAAATCCATTACAATAATTCGTATTTTGTTAAAGTATTAAAATTATCAGTATTTGTCAATACAGCAGCAAGTTGCTGCAATCTAAAATATTTTTATTTCGTTTTGAAATACAGAAAATAATGTTTAGAGCTTTGAATGTAATTCTATAGTATACAGTGCTACAGTTACTCCAGACAAATTTTTTCTTATACCTGATATTAATTGTAATATAAATAATTATATTACATATATAATTATATATATATATATAATTAATAAATAAAGTAAATAATATCTATTTAAACGTAATTTTCTGTATTTTCTATTAATTCATTTTAGAAAGATAATAAAATTAGTTATATATTTTTTAATTTCTTATCGCTCATTTCATGGGATTATAATATATTATTCACATGCCACAGAAATTGATTTAATGCGTTGTTCGTTACCCACGTGCAATATTTGTCGCAATTACCTTCTATTTACCGCGGTTCATAGCACAGTCATAATTAGTATCGCTTGAGCGTTTAAATGCATGTGAATGCCTCATCTCACACTATATTCGTAATTGCCGAATTGATTCGCATATATCGCATAAATCTCTACTTTAAATGTCGCAATTCATAAAATTAAAGAAAAAAATTTAAAGAGATAAAATCAGATCTTTAAGGGCATAAGTTGATCTCCCAAGTTATATTAAAATACATAATAAATATTTTTATTTTTTACATATACATATATGTGAAATTCTTCAATTTCAAATATTTATTTGCGTAATTTAAAAATCTAATTAAGAATTAAAAATCTAATTTATAATCGCATGCTTAATAAATAATTTAGTGGTCGGAAGCAAAATAAGAAATAAGGAGGAAAATATAAATATTATATATATATTAATAATAAAAATCACAATTGATATAAAGGTAATCAACGTTTTGGTTTTTGGAAGATTGTTATTGAATGCAATGCAGCGAATCGTATTAACGTTCATTTATGCGTTGCGGATATTTTCTAAACGGATTTTACAATAATATTTTTTTAGGTCGGTATACAGTTATTACGCAGATATACATTATATACGCGTGCATCGCAAAATAAATTGACGTATAGAAAATAAATATAAAACGTACAATCCGAATCTTTATCGGACAGGCATTGATGATGAATGACGATATCGTTAATGTTCCCTGAATAAGCTCGTTATAGCGTGAATAATACGATATGATATATTTACAACGTTTCAAAATCGGTCTCGCGAGCTTCCGACATCTTATATTCATGTATGATAATAATTTGAAATTATTGATTGTTATAACTGGTGCGCGGTTTCTATGAATCTCTCGCTCTCTTGCAGCGCGAAATTCAGGAATGCAAAATAGGTTCAATATTTAACACAAAAAAGTTTCGACGTTCTTATTTAAAACATTTCCAATCAACACTATGTCGAAAGAACTTTGCTTGAGAATTAAAAGTATTGTGTACTGTACGAAAAAAATTATATTATCTCTCTTTATCGCTTCGCCAGATGCAATTCAAATATAATGCATTGACAAGAAATACTTGCCATTTTTATTTATATAGCCATTTACATAACAAATAAATCTGTCTCTTTTTTGATTTGTCAAAACACATCTATATACAAAGAATTTTATTTATATTTATTATTTATATTTATATTATGTTAGTTTATGTATTATTATTAAGTTTATCTAATTTATCATTATTAAGTTCATCCGATTATTAGTTTAAGTAAAAAGGACCTAGTAATTTTGTTCTTATGTTGTCTATAATTATCTATTAATTGATAAATATTTCACATCTCTATTTAAGTTTAAATAATATTTGATAAAATAGATTTTCCATCAAGTTTGCGTTAAAGATTGAATGATCGTTTATAGACGAGAAACCTCTGAAGAGCCTATGTAAAGTAAATTAATTTTTCGATAAACGACGTGTGTGTGTATAAAATAATTTAACAAATATAGAATATATTAAACGTTAAGCAGTTTTTAAGAAACGATAATAAAACGCAGTAAACGATATTTTACGCTAAAGTATAGAAATTGCGGGCAGAGATGTGAATTATACATATCTGACACATGCTATTATGACAGTATAATCCCGAACTGTCGACACGTACGAGAAAATGTGATGTAGTTTGAATAATGTGACGCCGTATATGAATCTTTCATAATATTGGAAGAAAATGCACTGCACGACAATGGCCGCACTAAATATTCATGATTATCGCGATATTTGTAGAAAGATATTGAAGATCCTTGGGGTAAAATGTAAAACGATATGTGGAATTGGTAATGCGTTTTTACATCTTATTTAAAATTGCCCGACGAGCAGGATGTATGCTAAAATAAAAATAATTTATATATGTATATATAAGACAAATATAGAATCGTAAATTATTTTTATTTAATTTTTATTTATTATATATCTATTTTGAATAAATATTATATATTATATGTTAAACTCTAATAAGGGATCTATATATTATGTATGTTAAAATAATTGAATACTTGGGTTTTAAAGTCATAACTTATACTCCGTCGTCAATTCATGCGCGTTTGCAAGTGCAACTGATGTCGCAAGGATTTGCGTCTTCAGCCTCAAGATTTTCGCCGATCTTGTATTCATTGCCATTGACGTAACACTTGTCCATAGATTTCGCTTTCAGATGATCGCAGTTGTAACTTGTCGCAGTTGCAACAGTCGCTTTGGTTTTCGTACATAGTCTTACCTACTCGAGAGCCTCGTAATATACCGATAGACCCGAGCATTGCATTATATCGCTTTCTTCTTTATGAAAAAAGAAGAGTCGTAGAATTGTGAGTTGCAATGATTTTAAGTCCGTCGATATAATAAAAAGTTAATTATTTTGCGAATAGATTATCTTAAAAATTTTAAGTTATTTTGTTTACAAGAAAATGGGATATTTTTTTACAACTTATTTTAGTTAGCTGTGATGGCAATAATGAAAGCCACGTAGGCATATACCTGAATAAGAGAAACACACGACGCAACATGATCGAATACCGAACAAAAGTTTTATCGACTTTAGTGTCCACGCTGCATTATTTATACTTCTATTCGATCGCGACTGCCAGTTCGGAGAGAGAGATCGAAAATGATTCTGAAAGAAGTGATCAACGTAACAATAGGGAAAAAAGTGATATATGCGAGCGTGGGAGATAAAAAAAATATATGTATATGAGAACTAGAAGCATAAATAAAAGAAAATAAGAAAAAAAGAGGTAATAAAAAATATAAAATATATAAAATATAATACAATAACAAATATATGAAGAAGAAAACATGATAATTATTTATATTAATAGATACACCTCCGATCTTGATTTTTGATATATTTGTTGCAGAGAATACTGATTAATATTTGCTTATATCTTATCTTAATCGGAGGTCTCTCCTATATTATTTTTTTATATTTATGTAAATGTTAATAATACAATATATAAACAGCAAAGAGGCTGTATATAGAGTTTGCAACTTTTTCACGTGGAACAAAGTTCAATCCACATCTGCCGATGCTTTTGCTACGAAACGAGGTCTATAACTATATTTCCACATACACTTGTAACTTTCCATGCGAAGCAAGATCTTACTATTGTCATTTCACATAGAAAACATCGGACAATGTGGGATGGAGCTTGTTTCGTGCGAAAAGTTATGAACTCATGTGGAACCGTATAACTATAGATTTGTGTTTCGTATTAGAAGCATTTTGCGATGTAGAGTGAATTGCAGATTAAGATTTAAAAACAAATTAATTATTTATTAATTCAATATTGAATATTCTCATCTCTATAATATGAAGGTCAAGATCATCGGAGATGTGTTCATTAATTTAAATAATTATCGAAAACATGTTCGCGTATTCAGGAAATGAGAAAAGAAATAGTATAAATAATGAAAAAAAATATAATACAAAATGTTTTAGAGCACAATTTTAATTTTCTATCATAAATAAAATGTTTTCACAAACAGTGATAACGTCAATATTTTGCAACAAGAATTTATTAATAGTTTATATTTTCTCGTCGATTTGCACATCGTTACTTATGAATATCGCGTAAAAAATATCGTTATCGTTATTGCTTAATTCATGGTGATAAATCAACAGTTAATAATTAAAGTTAAAATGCGAACACAGAGTATATATTTAGTCTTGTTGATAGTTTATATTTTCTGTGTAAAATGCATGTATGCATCATGGTCAAATAAAATAATCATTCCAGATGTACATTTGGATAAATTGCTTAATGATGATATATTGTCGGAAATGATTATTTATAATAGAGTTTACATCATTCCTCTCGAATATAGCTACACATTCAAGGTGAAACAATTATATTCCATATTTCTATAACAATTTTTTATTGATTTTTTTACGAAAATTTCTTTGAGATTCAAATTCACAAAATTATAAATTTAATTGAAAAAATTGAAAATTTAATTACACTAGAACAACACAAGCGCGCGCTTACGCGCACACCATTCTTCGATTTTATATTAAAACAAATGATATTTTTAAAAAAATAATATAAAGTTTGTTTAAACTCGATTAATATTTTTTCACAGAAATCAGCTGATTAAAGCGTTAATTTGCTAATTAAATTTTAAAATAATAATATGGTAAAAAATTAAAATAATTATATGTTGTAAATAATATGTTATAATACCTTATTCTCATTTAATATTTTTTGACAGAAATCAGCTGATAACTGTCAAAAATATTAATCGTATATTTAAAGTATTATAACATATTATTTAAAACATTATTTTAATTTTTATAACATATTATTTTAAAAATTAATTAGCAAATTAACGCTTTAATCAGCTAATTTCTATAATAAAATATTAATAAAGCGAAAATTTGGTAATTAAATATTCTAGCTTACATATTTATATTTATATTGTGTACGTTATAATTTGCTAATTAAATTTTAAAATAATAATATGGTAAAAGTTATAAAATAGTAATATGTTGTAAATAATATGTTATAATACCTTATTCTCGATTAATATTTTTTCTTTATAAAGCTATATCTTTTCGAACGAATCTCCTTCGAGTTTTAATTAATTATTAATATTATAAGTCATGTATATCGTATCGCGCGCGCGCTATTAGAGTGAAGTTGCCGATGTTTGTAGAATAGCAGCCATTACCGAAACGCCGCGAGTATCAGGTAGTTCGAGCTGCGTCCCGCTGTGATTAATTAGTAAGCATAATCGTTAGAAACGATTTCTAACCTTTGTATTATAATATTTATCTATCGCATATCATAATTTCAACGTTAATATGCAGGCGTAATTGTTCGAAACGTATATTTCGCGAAAACTTCGATGCAAAATCTCTTGCCAACATAACCCAACTTAATCTGTTGTCGCGCGCGCGAATGTGTTGCGATCCGTGGATATATCTATCGTTAATTCTAGCTTACATATTTATATTGTGTATGTTATAATGCGAAATAATAAGATTATTCTAATATATGTATGTATTTTATTTGTTACAGGTAGCATTGCGATACACAGTGCGATTCACGCGTCGTGTCGGGAGTGCCGTATAAAATTTCGCGTGTCGGGAGTGTCGTGTAAAGTGTCGCGCGATCGTAATTATTCGTATTTTCGCGAGTGTCGTGAGTGCTACCATGGACCAAGAGAGGAGGAGGAGGCCCGGGGAGGCATCAGGCGACGTCGGGGCAACTATGAGGTATGCAAAATAAAACATTTTTCACGCAAAAAAATTTCTAGATGTCGCAAAAATTATCGCTATTTTTTGTATCTGATAGAATATCGTTTGTCACAGATAGAATTATCGTTTGTCACAGATATAATTTTTTAGTTCTGTCTCTGTCATTTAGATTGATTACGTGCAAAATATATACGATATTACAATATTTGCTAATTGTTTATCTACCTCAGTTAATTTTTCGCACCTAAAAAATTTTTACTATAGTTGCAAAATCATTTTTTTTAGTGTTTCTAAACTGTTTATGAGATATTCGACATACACATATGTATCTACATAATTTGAATATTTTGTTTTCAGAACAATGTGCTGTGTACTACAACTCCGCTATTGCACGTATCGGTGAGTGAGAAATTGTTTATTTTCTAAAATTTCTATAGCGGTAATAGGTGTATATGTATATGTTGAAAATATTAAAATAGTAATATATTTTTAATATGTTATAATATCTTATCCGCAATTAATATTTTTTGACAAAAATCAGCTGATAATTGTCAAAAATATTAATCGAACTTAAAATATTATAACATTCCTTTCTAAAAATGGCACGTTAAGTCGATTCTTGCAAGTATTGTTGCATCTTTTCCGATGTTGATTAACTGTTTCTATTTGCATTGTGCGTTATATTCGTAGCATCGAGAGACTGTCATCGCAAAAGTTAGTAGTTTAACAGTTTGTTCAAAATAAAATAAAATAAAATAATGTTTTAAGTAATATGTTATAATATATGTATACTTTAAACTCGATTAATATTTTTTGACAGAAATCAGCTAATAACTGTCAAAAATATTAATCGAGTTTAAAGTATTATAACATATTTAAAACTAATATTATTATTTTATTTAATTTTATTTTGAACGAATTGTCAAACTGCTAACCCTCGCGATGACAGCCTTTCGATGCTACAAATATAACGCACAACGCGAATCTTGACAGCTAATGCGCATCGAGAAAAAGCGACAATAATAAATTTCGATATATGCGAGTATCGACTTTACATATCTTTTTTTAGAAAAGTAATTATCCATAAAATCCTCATTTTTAAATGATTTTTTTTTTATTTTGCGAAATATGATTATATTTGAGACATGCATATATTAAAAAAGAAATAAATAAATAAAAATTTCATTTTAGTTGTATATGGCATTTTTAGTTTGCTTTTAAATTCAATATTTTATAAAAGTTTGCGTAACTAATTTGTGAATAATGATATTAATTACACACACATCATTATAGATAGAGCATAGAACATAATTCCTCTTTTATAACGAATTTAAACAAAGTTTGTATGTCTAATTATGCAAGTTATATAATTAAATAGATCATTGTAACTAAAGCTTTTATTAAATAATACATATACTTCGGATAAATTGTGAATTATCTGGATGGGATATATCACGATATATTACTATTCTGCAAGCAAGCACTAAAAGTCATATATTAATACTGTAAACATATTTTATCGTATATGACATTAATTTTATTTATATAATATTAATAATTAATAAGCAGTTTTTATGTTCATAAAGATGTTAAGTTTTATGAACTTAAGATATTAAGTTTTATTATTGATAGTCTTTATAAGTGTATTTTGCAAAAATCTTAATAATTACATAACAAAAATGATTAGGATATTCTAGACTTTATGTATCATTAGAAAAATGGAAAATGATTCGTTCACATTTGCTAAGTGGCAAATTTTGACAAGTCGGTACAGGCGGCACCTCGCAAATACATTTAACACAAACATTTAACACAGAACTATCATCTGTATCTCTATTCAATTCGTCGCCAATTTGCATCTTTAAGTTACCGAACAGATACACGTTCTTATATAAAAGAAAGAAATATATTCTCGATATATCATCACATTTTTTTTAAATTGAATATCTAGAAAGATATTCAATTTTATGTCGAATATTCTAAAATAGTCAATCAAATTAATAATCTATCAAATTAATCTATTAAAATTTTTCTGTATTTACTAGATTGAGAGTACGCACGGATAAATGTGATAAAGTTAGTTATATTTTAAAATTAGTTATCTCATTTTAAATGGGATCATAATATTAACACGCTACGAAAATTGATTTAGCGCGTTGTTCGTTACCCGCATGCAATGTTTGTCGTAATTACCTCCTATTTGCCGCGATTCATAGCGCAGATGTAATCAGTATCGCTTGAACGTTCAAATCAATACCTCTCATATTTATCTCACGCTATATTCGTAATTGCCGAATTGATTTTTTGCACAGGATAAAAATATCGCGATTAAATAAAATGGGGGAAGAAAAAGATTGGCCTCTCTAGTTATACTAAAATACGAACTTTATATAAAATATTCCAATGTAAAAAAATTATTTATTTGAAAATTGCACATGCGCTTAATGAATGATCAAATACTCTCAAAAAATTACGTAATCGAAATTAATTGATAAAAGAGTCAATGTATGAATTATAAAAAAATAATTATTATTTATTAATAATGTCATTAGTCGATATCTGAAAAAAATATGACGAGGACGCGAATAACACGGCGATAAAATGTTTATAACTTATAATTTAAAATTGTTCTCGGAAATTTACGACATCTTTTGTGTTGAAATAACGACTAATCTGAGACAATTATAAAATCGAATGCATTATTTCAAAAATTAGAAGACCACATCTTCTAACGAATTGCAGGAATAATTTTGATGTTCGTATTAAATACTCATGATTGCCGCGCTGAATTTATAACGCGCGCTTACCTTAGTCGTGACAACGGCAACGATGAATGCCACGTAGACATATATTTGAACAAGAAAAACAGCGCGACATGATCGAACACAACACAAGAATTTTATTGCTCTTTGGCATTCGTGTGTTGCAATATTTATTACTTCTGTTCGCATTCGCAGACAGCTATTCGAAGAGGGATCGAAAAGCTAGAGGAATGATTAACGTACGAATGGGAGAAGGAGAGTGTAGAAAATAAATACACACACACACACACATGTATGTATATACGAGAGCGAGGAGAAATATAAACACGAAAGAGATAATGAGGAAGGAATAAGAAAAGAGATAAAAATCTGTGTTTGTTAGAAGAGTACAGAAATGAAATATACGAATAAGGAAGAGAAAACATTTGCATCAAAGAAATAATGAAACAATTAGTAAACATCAAAGAAGATACAAGTCTAATGTAAATGAAGAATCAAGTATACATATATGTATACACGCGAGAGCAGTTATGCATTTACTAATGCGGTGCACAGAGATTTTATGACGTGTACAATTTACAAATATTCCCCACCCTCCACAAAATATAATAATACTAGTATTAGCATTTTAATAGATAATATATATTTTTTAAATATTACAGAGAAATTTAGTGTACAATGTACACATTATAATTATTTGAAAGTCATTAAAATGTGCAGAAATTTTCATAAAGATGCTGAGATGAATATGAATTTTGATAAATTTTTTATGTAATTTATATAAAATATTGTTGAGAGAGAAAAATAATCTTATTTGTACAAATATTTCAATTGTTATTACATGTCTAAATTAATATATGTACGAGAAGAAGTGCGAATACACTGTCTAAACTCTTTGATAAATAATCATAGAATGTAGTAGTAGTTTTCAAGGTTAATCACTCAATCGATATTTTCTTTATGTATTTAAAATATATTTATTTCACGAAATAATTGTTCTACGAGATGTACAGTCAAATTAATATATTGCTTAACATATTTTTCTGAATATACTCTCATAAATATGACTATTCGAAACATTTAATATAATTTCTTCCGAATTATTACACGTTGAAAAACACTACTCAGCAAAACAGTATTTTATATAACAAAATTATTCATTATTCTCAGCATCTCTTTGCAAGTTTTCTGTATACACATTTCACTTGTATACATACTCGTATACATTCTCTACATATTTTGCATTTAATTTTTTATTTAATATTTTTATATTTTTTTATTTAATATTTATATCGGAATTATTTACCTAAAGCAATACTCTTTTTAATTTATCGCAAAATGTAACTGTTAAAATATAATTTTCGAAGAATAAGTATTTTTAATATTCTACGTTTTTTTTTATTTGGATAAATGTGGTTATTTTTGCAAAATTTTTATTTAAAAAAATGAAAAATCTATCTTGATTATAGATTATATAAAACGGCTTTACTTCGAAGACAATGTTCCGCAGTGTCAGACGATTCCGCATAATCAATTAGAGGGGGATAATGATATTAATCACGCATATAATCCCAGAAAATGAATAATTTATCCTTCGTCGTCGAGCAAAGTTTGTATATATCCGGTTACCTAACTTACATAATTAAGAAGATTATTGAAATTAACGTTCTTCGTCGAGGAATATGTATACTTTGGATGAATTGTTGAATTATCTGGATCGAATATCGATATATCGATATATCCGAACCATATATTATCGTTTTGCAAACAGACATCGACAATAAAACAAGTATTAATGTACGCGAACGTGATCTCCCATACGCCAAAATAATAATTAATTGCGAGAAGAAACGCGCGAAATCGAGTGAACGTGTCAAATAAACTTAAGAATGAAATAATATTTTAATAAGATATTATTATCAATTATATGTTTTATTTACAATATTATTTCAGCCTTAAGTTTATTTTATATACATATATAAGTACGGTATACCTATACGTATATTATATTTTATCAAATATACTCAAGGATAAAATAATATTGTAATAAAATATTGTCTATATAATACATATATATATATATATATATATATATATATATATTTAAATATCAATAAAATTTCCGAAACCACAAATCAATGATGGACAGGTGATGTGTCCTCGAATAATCACGAAGATCATTCTTCATTCTTTATTCTAACACTTGAAATGAAACGCCATTAATCGCGTTATCGCGTAAATCACCAAAGCCGCAAAACTGGTTCATAACTGCGAATTTACTACACGTTTTCCGCCAGTACGTTACACGTTTCCCGGGCCCGAATGTTCGCCATTACACTCGGCTATAGCGACTTGGCCGATGTAAGCCGAATAAGTTCGCTAGCTCCGGGAAACTGATTTATCGCGTTCGAGGGATTGGATCGTTAGTCTTATCCCTGTAAAACTAATGACTCAATCTCGGTCGTCCCCCTCGGGTCGACTGCCAGATTCATCGACCTGCGAATCGCGTACGATTTCGAGCTTGAATATTTCCGTGGCGGAGCTAGGTTACATTCGCAGGCGAGAATGTAAATTCGCGTCGAAAGGGTGAGATTTCTCGAATCAGCGAGAATCTTATCGCGAACGTGCAGCACTCTCGCTCGTTGATCCGAAAGAAAATGGTCCGTATAAATATCGGATTAATAACAACGTCGTTGCACTCTTTTACATGGGAACAATTGACGAAAAAAAAATTCTGGTTTTATCCTGACTTATTTGATTTTTAAAGCAAATAAATAAAATAAAATAATGTAGTGAAGTATTTTGTCAGTTAGTAAAACACATGAACATTTAGGCATCTTTTTTTTTGTCAAAGTAATATGTTTAATAGTTGCGGCGATTATTACCGGCCATCCTGTATATACATGGAATATTAAATTAGACAAATATTTTAAAGTATTGAAATTAATTATCCTGTGATTTTATTGTTTTACTGCGCGTTCTCAATCCAAATTATATATATTTAGACAGAGATTGGCAAAAAATTAATAAAAAATACTTGATTACTTAAATAATTGGTAATTAAAGTCGAAAATTTTTTAATTACTTGATGATTGATTAATCAAATAATCAAAAAGTTTTCGATTTACGGGTGTCTGATAATCGCCGCACCTTTTGTGTGTGTGCTTATTAAAAATATATACATATACATATATAATGTAAATTTCTTTCTTAAATTTTTCAGAATTAAGAATCTTTAATTACAAGCATTAATCGACATTGGATGAATTAATATAGAATTACATTTATTATTCAATTAATCTATTTGCCATGCAAACTAAACATTTTATCTCTCTCGAAGCATAACATGTCTTTGTTTATCATTATCTGTACAATTCAAAAAGATAGTGAACATGTTATCCTGGTGATATGAGAGGGCCCTTGAACGAGAGGTCAATTACGTCATTGACGCCTCTATTGCGGATATATTGAGATATTTTTCACTATATCAATGCAAAATGCTCAAAGGCAGAAGGAAACGAAATTTACTAATGCCCGATGCGTTTGCGTTATTTATGTACGTATATTACTTGTGCAACTTAAAAAATAAAACAAAGCGCAGATCTAATGTTCTTCATTACTTTAATATTCTTTATAAACGTGAACCAGTTGTAATTCAATGTTTATTAACCCAATTCTTGAGTTTGCATTTTTTTAAATGATTCAATTCTCATTCTTGACCTAAAGATAATTAATTATTATTAATTAAGAACGAACATATTTTTTGCAACTACTTATGTGATTTCTCGGAAAACAGACAAATGTATTATCAGGATTTGAAAAATCACATTTTTTCATAATGAACAAAGAAAGATTCATGATAAATCATTAGAAAACAAACTTAATAATATAAGAAATCTATGCAAAAATAAATCTAAATTGTTATCTAAATCTCTATTGTTAGTGATTGAATAAATAAATTCTTAATGTCTTTCTTGAAGAAGTAAAATATCAAGAATATGAGTGAAACATGTTTGTAAAAGGAACAAATCAAATATAGACGAGATAGATTTACGGATATTGATAACGAAGAGAGGAAGTTGAGAGCAATATTACATTCAACATCGATATAGAGATAGGAGAGGCAAAATAGATACACCGGCAAAGGCGGTGCCCCTTCGATAAAAATAAGGTAAACGGTTAAAGTATGCACGAGGTGATGAAAGTTGAAAAAGGCTGTCGGTACTCGAAGTTCTCTCGATGAACGATCTCCGAGCGAGTGCTTTTGAATCATCGTCAAGTATTGCAGTTTTCCCCTGCCCCCTCTCTCTCCAGTTGCAAACGGTTTATTGCGCTAATGCAGAAAAAATATCTAAAAAACGCGAGTCTGAGTTTTGGAATTATACCAGCCGGGTTTCTCGCTTTGAGTATTCGTGTTGAATATATAAGCAAAAAAAAAAAAAGAGAAAAAAATATGTTAAACGCTGCATTAAAAAATTTAGTTATGATATAAAAACACACCGTAATTATAAATACGTTGAGTGCTGTTGCATGTTTTGCCGTGTAATTAGCGCTCATCGCGGGTAAAAATTATGATAAATAAGCAAAGAGATCGTTGCATATAGATATTTAGACGTGTGTTGAAGTTAGAAAATATATTTTACGCACATTTTTCGAAATTCTCAGCTTTAAGTGGATCCTCATTGACACAGATGGAATTTTATAATTTGATAAATATCGGAATAAAAAAAGTAATATAAATATAAGACACAGCTAACTTTCGCGTCTCGATAAAAGTTAATCATTTAGAATCACGGGTCTCTCACTTATAAAATATAAAAGCTATATATAAAAACCTATAGGCTATTTATGCTCGCAAGCTTAGCTTACTTATAAATATCTTTAAAAAAAAAAAAAAAATCCGTAAAATTATAATAAATCCGTGACTTGTTTCTTTCGCGAGAAAAATTCAAAGCTCTCTTCAAAATATCGCGCTGTCATATTTTGGAATATTGTTACAACGTAATCGCGGAGTTGAGGAGGCTGAAGAACACGACGGTCAAAACGGCGACAACTAACATAAATTCGGTCAACTTAACGCTTTGCAACACTTTACGGTAACTCTTAGTACTCTTTCTCCCTCCTCCCTTCTTCCCCCGGTTTTCCTCCAGTCGTTCTTCCCTCTAGCGCCTCGGCGAGACTGCTGCACTGCTTCCTAGGAACTTGCGAAATTCCACGGTAAGCGCTGCACAAATTCTCGGGGGCGATATCGCGCGCGTAAGAAAGTTCAAGTCGACGTTATCATTACTCGCGCACACCGGCACAATCGGGGACGTGTAGAAAGTTGGCAGGAAGGTACGACGGAAGGAACAATCCTTCAGCCGCCATATTCCTTTCGAACTTCGTCCTTTGCTACGATGAACCCTTATTAACGTGCACGCTTGTTTTATTTCACATTCTGCCCTTTATGTAGAACAATTCTTGCTGTGTAATATAATCGAAAGTTTACCGATCAAATATATACCTATAATCGAAATAAACTAAACGAATATATTAATAATATTATAAATATAATAATATTTTAACACATGATATATAATAATATAATAAATGAAATATAATTATAATAATATTTAATATTTATTATTAAATATTATTATTTTAATATTTATTATAATATTATATTTCATTTATTATATCATGATACATCAATAAAATAATATATTTATAATACTATAATAGTAAATCAAATATAATATAATAAATATAATAATATTTTGTATAAATGCTTTGTAAAAAAATTACAAAGAAAAAACGATTAATTGATGGGTGGCAGAAGGAATTGTAGGAGTCTTGATATTTCAAGTAATGCGAATTAATAAAATTTTCTCCGATCTCTCTATGTATTCAGCTTTTAAATCTCGAAACGTATCTTACTCGTGTCAATTATATTAATTGTTAATTATATGTATTTAATTATATTAAACTTGGCAACGTGAAAAATACTATAATATGAATTTAACTTGCACAAACGAGAATTTACGAGCTTCTCTCTGCGGTGTAAGAATACGCAGATTTCCCGAGCTACTGTTTGCGTCTGACAACTAAAATGGAAAATCACATGTATGTTGAAGACACTCTCTAAAAGTTAGCGTGGAGCAGACGTAACTACAAGCTTTAAACCTTTGTCTGGACCAGCAGCCGTCAGGTTAAAGCGAGAAGAAAAACGCGGCTTATCCGTGAAAGCAAACGTGAAAACTAAAACTCTGGCAAAGCCACGAAGTAGAACAAATTTGTCTTCGGCGAGAGAGACGATTTCCTTTTTTTTTTTTTCCGTCTGTTGGATACGCGCATATGTTGATTCCACAATACGTAGTTGCGATTACGTTAAAAGAAAATAGCGATATATTTTTTTAGTCTCTCTCTTTCTCTCTCTAAAAATCAGTGAGAAAATCTACGTGCACGCTTGTCTGACAAGACAATCGGCTTTAAACTGATGACGCAAGAACGAAATACACACTCTGGCGTTTTGCATTTTTTATATACGTATAGCTGCATGATGACAAACGGATGATCCTCTTGGACGCTAATACTTTTAGACGAGCAATTAGTTTGATAAAAATTGTATCTCGCACATGAAAATTGCAAGCTCAAATCTGCTCGAGTTAGCAGAATTCTTATTCTTATCTACCTATCTCGCTAATAAACGAGGAAAGAACAGAGAGGTATATTACGATTGCAGTACGGAAGATCTTGCGATTCAGTTATTCCATTATCTGACTTTTCTGGTGACTGACTTATCAAATTCCCACGCAAATTCCTTAGAGGAATCATGTAGAGAAATATATTCTGAAAATTTTTCCCGTTTTCTATCGCTATTAGATTAATCTAATTTTTTAATAACTAAAAAAAATAATTTATTCGCCGTTTATGATTTTTTTTCCCCTCGTTTTACGAGCTGTTGCTCTCTCCGTTGGAATCAAACGAAATTGAGTCACATCAATAACGGGGGATTTCTATTTTGCCGGATTAGAGACTCGAGCCTTGAATGTATCCATGGACTGACATAAACCTATACGAAGGAAGAAGGGGGGCAGAGGGAGAAAAGGGGCATTCCGTAATATCCAGCAAGAGGTATTTAGCGGTGCGTCAATGCTGAGATGCGGAAGATGCCGCGGATCATCTCCCACTTCCATTATCAATATCTCGAGATATTCGCGGAGGGTTGTGTGCGAGGGGGTCTGCGGTGGCGGTAGAGGCTTTGGCGGATTTACGGGACCGCGCTTCGAAGTTCATCCGTTAATGACCAGGCCTTAGGCGGGGCCTATGTAACTTCGGTTCACGAATATCCGAGTCTCGCTACTCAAGCTGCCATTCGACTAATGACACGTTGAGACGATATTGTCGCAACTTTTGATGCCGCGAGAGAGCTCTGTCGCGATCTCGCAGCCTCTGATGATGCATCTCGACAAGTTCGACGAAAGGTGAGACGGTAATAACAGATGCTACCTGTTTCCGAAAACCCGTTCGATGAACAAGCGAGGGCAAGGATTCAAATTCACAGACGCTTTTGTTGTTGAAAAGAAACTCTTTCCCTTCTGTCAATGAACAGGTTTTCGGGTATTTAAAGCAACTTTAAGTTTTATAAATGTATCAAAATAAAATACAAGTCGCCTTTATATTCGAAAATCTCGTGAAATAAAAGAAAAGAATATTTGATATAGCAGCTTTTCGGCAGCTGCTATAAAAAAATTATCGTACTCTAAAATGTGTCGAAAACACGCAATACTCATCCGGGTACCTATATACAAAAATGAAAAAAATGAAAAATTATACATTGACAGAAGGTTAATTATAAACGTACTTTGTATAAAAAAATAAAATGACTCGAATCGCAAAGTGGATTACAAAACAGCTCGCTTATTATACTTTGCGGATTTTCCCCGGATCTCTCTCTCTCTCTCTCTCTTTCTAAGAATACCTGATTTTCTTCAAGTTATGTAAACCCGTCAGTCTTGTCAAAGACGAAGAGGAAAATCCGGAATCTAATAATAAGCGCACTCCTCGCGTCTCGATAAGGAGTTAATTATGTTATTTGACTTGGCAATTAAAGAACAGATTTTTCCGCCAACTGTATAGCTACTGCCATCTCTCTCTCTTTTTTTCGCGGACAAAGTTAGTTTCGCGCGGGCCAAGTTAATTACAAGTTACGAAATTAGAACTTTACTGTCCGTTCCCCGGATACCAGGACGCAAATTAATCCAGCTGGACGAGAATACAAGGAAAAGAATATAAGCGGATTCCGTTAAAAATGTCGTCCTCTTAACATCCTGGGTCGTCGCATCGGGACGACGAAATTTAAAAATTAAAATTGCAAGCATTTTTCACACGACAAGAGTTTTTTCCCCCCTCTTTCAGCGTGTATTCACTCATATATGCAAAATATACTGTTTTATTCATAGCTGAAATAATGCAAAAATTGAATATTCAAGGCATTAAGATTAATTGGCAGATCCTTCCAATTGAAATAGCTCTTGTAATATCCTTTTTTGCGCGAAGAGTTTCCTCGCTCTGTATATGTGTGTGTGTGTGTGTGTCGGGGGATGAAAAGAAGAATTATCATACATTCACATAAGAGTGCACAGAACTCTGAAATTAAAACTAACTTTTTCAACAATGATGACGGAGGGAAAATAATGAAGTTAGTCTCGGCGCTCTTTTGAAGTCAACTATTCATTCGCACTTACTCGCACTGAAAACTTACTACACATTTATGACTTCCGCTAAAAGTTCCTGGATAAAGGATGAATAATGCATCCCGTATTCCCGCGAACGGCAATACATACTGTATTTGATTTTTCGAAGCACAGCACTTTACTGACGAAACAGCGCATCAGCGAGACGCTCTCGGGATGAGAGCGTTCGCTTCGCAAAAAAAAAAATGAAAAAAAAAAGACGCAAAGTTACATTAGCGGGAGAGGAATAGGGGGAAGACCAGCCGAGGCTCTCTTGAAGACGGCTGGCATATTTGGAAAATAAGGAGAAAGCAACGCAATAAAAAAGGCACGTTCAACGGCCCATTACAAAAGTCGTAAAAAAGATTAAAGTTAAAGTTCGCCATTATGCAAAATCGCAATTGCTCTCTGGCTTTCTGGCCGTGCGTTACACACGTGTGTATATCTATACGAGTTATACACAGACACATACAATACACATCGGTAATTTGCGTTTGCGTATCGTGAGTAATACGGGGCGAAAAGTACCCGAGGTAATTTAAATTAGGAAGATATTTCGCTGACTATAAAATAAAACACGGCTGTGCTGTGTCGTTTATTTTTCGTAAATTATGCCGAGATCGTACCTCTCTGCGCTTCGAGGGCCATATATATTTCGCGGGGAAAATACACAGGGTGACTGAAATAACGTCGCGATCTAGATAGCGCGAGATTCGCGATAATTTCTAATTTATTGCTTATTGGCGACACGATATTTGGAATATACACAGGCAAGTTTTCGAATTGTATTATGAAAATCGTGTGATTCGACGCAGCAAAGTATTTTTATTGCCGGATAATTCATTGCATATGTCAAAAATGTTTGTAGCGATTTATTATAATCATGATTACGAAATAAATAAATTATTTTTTAATTAATTAAAGAAAGTTAGAATCTGTTGAATCAAATTGAGCGAAAAAGTATTACATTTTTCAAAAAATAATATTTTTTATCTCGAATATGAGTGTTATATTATTATATTATAAATTAGTTATATTGTATATGAAATTTAAATTAATTTCATGCAGATCGAAGTGCACGTTATTTTGGCCACCCTGTATTAACCGAGCCGCGAACGAGTTCGTTGTTTACGACCGGTGTGGACGCGTAATTGAGTGCGCTTAATAAATAAACATGCTCCCGCTCGAATACGCATCCACGAGATGCATATGGGGATGAACTGTGAAAAAATGAATTCATTTTTCAGGGAATGTTGGTCGACTCAGGAAATATGCGTTGCGACATTTTTTCCATTCAAATTGCGAAAGTGAACGCGTGAAATATTAAAGAGTCATTTCAATCGTCGATGTCGCGATTAATAGATTTTTTTTCCTGATTGATGCAAGGAGAGAAAATATAATATTTGCGGTAGACACACGTGAAATAAAATATATTATATTTTACATATTATATATAGAAGTAGTAAACGCGTAATTTGTTAGAAAATTTTTATAATGAAGAGATGCTCTTCCAAAGAAGCGGTTCGATTGCGAAAAATCGAAGGAGGAGACTTAGGACAAGAGAAGAACTGCGAATCCGCACTCTCTCGCATCCCTTTCTCAAGAAACGAATCTTGATTAATGGCGCAAGTTTGCGTTCCCCTGTCCCTCGGCCATGCTCGGAATGCATAATGGGCGGAATATAATTAAAATTGAACCTCGCAGGCGAAGCGAAAAGAAAAGAGAGCCATCTTTCTTTCTCTCGCTCTTTCTCTTTTGCACTCTCTCTCTCTCTCTCTCTCTCTCTCTCTCTCTCTCTTTCTCTCTCCCCCTCTTTGAACAGCGTTAGTCTAACCGCGGAAAAATAATGTCGTTTGGCTTCGCAATTAGCGGCGCCGTCTTTGAACAATGACGGCAATTAGGTCGGTCCACGTCGAACAAACGCGAGGAGTGCATCGATCGTTAGAGAGAAACCCGAGGAAAATCGTCATGGCGGAACTGTAAACGTTGCGCGAGAGAACACAAGCGTCAGTGCTTCGTTAATGGCCAATTCGCTGAATGAAGTCGTTCAGAGCTTTCTTCAGCCGACGGTGATGATGTCACCGGTCCGAATCGGATTAATTTTGGAAAGGTCTGGGACGGGAATCCTTAAATTTCTCGTCCTTCATATTTTACTAATGGGGGGAGGAAGATAAGCGTGATAAAAATCATTCGCATTGGATAAAATTGTAAACTATATTAAGATATTTTTTCTATTTAATATAAAAACATCAGTATACGATATAAATAATAATCAGTCATTAAGATGCTATATATTGGCCTCATATCTTTCTCTGTTTAATTATTAATAATAATTTATTATTAATGTGATTATAAAATAAATATATAATATTTATAAAAGAAAATAATTATTAATAATGTGTCATTAATAATTCATCTATTTTTCACTACGCTTTTAATACCGGCATAATGTCACGATATAAATTGTAACGGGGTCGATTTAGCTCAATAGCTTGGAATATCTCTTTTCGAACGACCTCGTTCCTTTCGAAACAATAAAACTCGGGCGCACATTCGGCCGACTAAGTTCGCACAAAGATGGAAATTTTTACGGACGTGTATATAAAAGGCAGGCACGTTTGTAGAATTCATTCTTCAAACTTCTTTCCGCGTTTCATCGAATGAGTGTATTACGTAAAACGCAGGTTTTCAGTAAGTAAATATCTAAAAATAATTGTCAATTAAAAACATTGCGACAGGCAATTTTTTTTACACATCTGATAGACACAGCAACGGACATAGTGATTAATAAATATTATTTCTTGACGAGATATCGCACTTTTGTTTACGAGTCTTCTTAATGACGGGACCCCCAACTCGTATCAGCACCGTGTATCAGAATGTTTAGCACCGCAATTTCTAGTTGAAACACGAACCACGCGGCAATTTCGACGGAAATTGCAGCGTTTTAATGGCTCCCAACTGATCCTTTAAATACTTCCATGCCGCATTACGCTAAGTAGCTTAATAATTAACTCCTATGTGGAACTTACGCCGCGATAAAATTTGTCGCAAATTAATTGAAAAATAATATTCTCGCGCTGTTTTATACGCCGTTTAATGCACGCGTTGCTAAACAATTTGCTAATTAATATTATATTCCTATATTATGTATATTTGATCTCCGTTAGGCGAAATTTCGACGCGAGTTGATTTAACAGAGTTAACCTTCTCTGTCAACATTTCACACTTATTTTGCAATACGTATATGTCTATTTAAATTTCCCAGAACGAATATATCCGCGGGCTATAAGAAGAATAATAAATGGGTTTCCATATAAATAAACCCGTAATATGATGATGTCATGTCAATTTCACGTTGAAAAATTTCAAGGTGGCGGCTAATCTGGCAGCCAAATTGACAAGAGCGATCGTGCATTAATGAACTTCTGTCTTTTACATAAGAATATACATTTTATACGCGTATATCGCACACGAATGTCATCTCAATCTCAGCCTTGACCCGATTGCTCCATCTCGAAGACGGATCTGCTGCGAAATAACTGCGATTTTCCTCGTTTAATAATAATACAGATTGATATTCTTATTGTGTTTACGACTTTAAATCGCTCAAATTTATTCTCGCGTGATTGAAGATATTTGTTCGCGCATTAATGGATAACATTTTTTTTTATTTAAATTTTTTTCAGATCTAGAAAGATTTCTAACGTATCTAAACTTTTAACTTTATAGTCCATTTCTTTTTATGGATAATACGGCAAGAAAAGTTAATTGTAATAATATAAATTAAATTTATATGTAATGCATAAATTATTGGGTTGATTCATAAATAAGTTTTACTTAAAAGACTAAATTTTTATATTTAAAATTATTTACAATAAATTTTAATCTCATATATTTTCCATTATTAAATATAACTTGTTTAGATGGTAATTTCTTAATTTTATCCTCGAAGAATTTTGAAAGTTTTATTGCAAAAAAATTTGTTACAAATTTTATTGATCTCATAATCAGCATTATTATGAAAATTTTTTCCATTTAATGAATTTTATGCCTAAATAGATGGAAGTCTGATGAGATAAGATCCAAAGAATAAGGAGGATATGATAGAACTGAACATAAAAGCTTTAGAATTTTTTCTTTATTTTATATGTGGATCAGACATTATTATGTAGCAAAATCATATTTTTGCGATTTGATGATGAATAATCTTTTTTTTTTTTACAATTCTTACACTTTTTCTTGTATGTACATCTGCCGCGATTGTTTTGTTTCGATTTAAAATCTCAAAAGAAATCTGATTTAATAATTATTTATAGCGGAACTTACTTATGAATCAACCCATTATATTGTATATGTAATCTCGGTTGTAAACGGAATAATCTCCATGCGCGTTAAATTTTCGACGCTATTAGGACGACACGGAATAAACGTATCTCAGGACAATTTTCCGATTTTTATCGTTACGTTAAGCATACACAAAAGAGGCAATTTTCGCGTGCGTGTAAAACGCCCTCTTGAAATCTGCCTGAGCGCACACACACGAAATTATGCCGATTTCAATCGAGTTGAATTTAACTTCTATTTGCCATTAATTTTTTTTTCTTTTTTGCTGAATATTTCTCTTGTACCGTGCCGGTTATCTCCTCGATCGAAATCCATTAAGGAAACGTGAGATGTCTTATCGAAAGCTGCCCTCGCGATCATTTGCTGCGACGAAGGCCCTAGGTAGAGCCGCCCTCGATAATATCATTTAGCACACACACACACACACACACACACACACACACACACACACACAGATATTTCATGGACGACTTACCTTGTAACTGCCGACCGCGTGCGCGCCATCGTAGATGTAGAGATGGTCGTTGCAGTCTAACTGCAGCTGATCGAATCGGAGCATGAAACGTTGGAGGATGCTGTGAGTCTGGAAAGTAATGGCGCAATCGAGCTCCCTCTCATTTTGCGACGTAAGAACGGCTCCGTCTATCTTCCTGTAGAGGTCCCGCAGGAAGTACTTCTTGCAGATGTCGCTCATCTGGTCTGGAAGGAGAACGGAAATAGACGAACGTGAGAGTTAATCGATTCGACTTGCTTTCGCGTGGATCGCGATATAAACATTTTCTTCCGACGATCGCGCCATTAACTCGAATCACGTAAGCGTGAAAATTGGATTTAACATGAAAATTTTATTGTAGTTTTGCTCAAATATTTAAGTACGACATGCTTCAGAGATGTCATGATTTATGTGTAATTATATAATAAAATATATATAATTTATGAGTTATATTAGGTTTAATCATAAAATGAATCATCAAAATTAAGATAAATTTTTCTTCAATATGTAACTGATTATGTATTAAATCATAAATATATTATAATTTATTGTATATATAATCATATATAATAAAATATAAAATATATTTTATTATTAAATATATTTTAATATATTTTATATTTTATTATATTCGAAAATAAGATACAGGAAAACTGTCAGGATGAGAAATAACGCGATTCGATATTTTCAGAGATAAACGAAAGCAAATTTTTTAAGCATACGTTTTTCGATTGGCCGCAATATTTCGCGTTTTTACAATCCCATATAGAACATGAAACGAGCGCGAAACACGCAATCGCACTTTTCCTTCATTACGCGCGACGTTTGAAAAGCCGCCGACGTATACGAAGATGAAATTCGCATTTTCACACACAGCGCCAGGAAAAAAAATTCCCACTTTTGCGCGCGCAGAAATGACACGGCCGATGCGAGCGCATCGTACAAATAACCGCAATGCCGGGAGAGCGCGCGCGATTGCAGCCGGGCCCGGATTTGCATTTAAAACGAATGATAACGAATGCGCGACGACAGTCGGCAGTCAACGCGTCGGTGAAATAAGTTAGAGACACATCTTCGGCCCGGGGGCTTGCGCCAGGAACGTTATTGCGATATCGCGCTGCAGTTTCCTCCCTCACTTCTCCCCCGACATTATATGCCATAACATATTTCGGAGCGGGCAACAGAGGTTGCAGTTCTGAAACTTCGCGCACGTCTTCGTCCTTCTCTTCCTCTACCTCGCGAAATATCCTTCCTTTCTCTTCCCTTCTCCTCCTGTTTCCCTTCCCCATTACCATCCCTTTGCAGCTCTTCGCTCCGGCCGTAACATCGAGAAATTACTTACTCCCCAAGACCAAGGGGAGTTTGTGACGTATACCTACGTTTGCGCCGGCTAAAGTGCAATTGCGCCAGGAAACGCGTCACGTTTTCGGGGGTGCGCGAGTGTGCGCGAGTGCAAATAAACAGCCATGGTAAATCCGAGCATTGCGCGGGGATCAATTACACGTAATAATTTACCAGTTGCCCCTCTCTCTTCCCACTTCCCAGTATACGCACCGAAATGCGAGATAGACGAGAAACGATGAATTCTGTTAAACGTGCGTGGTGTTAATATGAGCGCGAACGCGTTATTAACGCGATTGTTCGGTCATTACATGCGCTTCGCGAAATTATTATTTAAGCGAAACGCAGATTGTGTGTGTATCGATAGATTTGTGGGTCTAGAATATATTATTAATATATTTTGATTTTTTAAATTTTATTTCATTCGTTTAATATATTAAAGAGAGCCTAAGAGAGAGATCTAGGAACCAGTATATAATATATTTTCGAATATGAAGCGAATTTGATGAAATAAATGCACAGTAGTTGCGTCTCGTTTTATATTGCGCAACACGATTTTAAATAAATTTTCAATAAATTAAATTTAATTAAAGTCAGAATAATAGTAAATTAATTAATTAAGGCTTTTAGAAAGATCAAATAAAGATAAAAATAAAATTATGCGTTATT
The DNA here is from genome assembly GCF_030444845.1 of Prenolepis imparis. NCBI lineage: Eukaryota > Metazoa > Arthropoda > Insecta > Hymenoptera > Formicidae > Prenolepis > Prenolepis imparis. The sequence goes on from NW_028141165.1 coordinate 8,112,133, forward strand.
AACTGCATTGTTCTCTCACTGCCTGGTTATCTTTATTTGATTAAATTCAATTATATCTAATTGCGAGCTTGTAACGTAGCGTCTTAGACGTAGGGGGCTGTTAACTTTTACTGCATTGGGGTAAAGAAATTTTTACGAGGCGCCGCTCGTCGAACACGTACGGGGTGCGTTGCACATCTGGATGTGACGGGTTGAACAGGGGAAAAAACGTGACTCCGCCGTTAAGTAATGTGTTATGGCACGCGCAGGTGGCATTCCCCGGATCGATGATATAGAGGATCTTCGATCCCAAGAGTCGATGCCTCTTCTGACTTCTGTCCCCCAACTCCATCGCCCGTTTCTTCCCCCTTCGATAGGACATGAATAGAGAATCGATGTGCGCTATTTTTTCCGTATCTAGAGACAAACGTCGCTATTCTTATACGATAAATTGAAGCTATGTGTGTTCGATAATTATACTACGACATTGACTTCTCCAACTTTGAGCTAACAATAGAGTCGAACGTGTCGCTAGAGAGCGCAATTACCCGTTAAAATTAGAGCAAACTTGAAGTTTTCAAATATTCTGAATAAATAGTAGCAGCGTTTGAAACTATCAAGATCCGCAGAGATGCGCGTCGTCTTTGTGCAGGGGCGTTAAACTAAATACGAAGTCTTAAAAGAGACTAAATTCACAGAATCCAGGAACTTAGAGAGATCCTCGGAAAAGAAGAATCAAAGGCACAAATCTTGGTCGAGTTTAAAATCAGTTTTGGAGAATACAATTTCGCAGGAACAGAGATCGGAATATCCGAGAGAATGAGAGGGAACTATTTTCTCAGACAACTGTATGAGTTAGCGAATTTTACGAATAAGTAACTCTATTATACCGGAGAAGTTTCGATTTGCAAATTTCTCGTACGAAATGATCTGTTAAAGAGATATAAGATATAAATCTCTTCCTTAGATTTTCACGATAGTATTTCTCTCTCTCTCTCTCTCTCTCTCTCGAAGGACGATTATGATATACGAAATTTACAGAATCTTCTCAAATTTTTTAACAATACGATATATGGATATAGCTTTTTAAATGCGCGCGTTTAGAAAAATAAATTCCTCGAAAAATGAATTCCTCTTCGAATTTTTAATATTTTCTTGGAATTTCTATATCACAGAATTATACATTTTTCAAGCAAGCATAATTTCTATCTTTTTATCAAAAAAACATTCTATTTGTTTTTTTTACATTTTTATAAAAAATATATATTATATGCCATGTTAGTTTCTTTATCAATATAAAATGTCATCGTATAAAAAATAATGTTTAAAAATAAAGTATTAACTATATCTCAAAATAAAATTTCTCAACTGTTCCAAAAACTAATACACTTAAATCGCGTTTCTCTATCGAGGTATTCTACATCCCCGGTGAATCCACCGAGAACGTTTACATCGGCACATTTGACCAACGATCCCTCAGAAACGATTACATTTCGCGATGAAGGGGAAGCGCGCTTATTCAAATGGACATCGATCAAGAACGCGCGTCCCGCCGCACTTAATCATTCACAGTTCCTCGACCGAAGGACCGAACCGAACCGCCGATTAAATACGCTAGTGCTTAATGCTCCATTCGCGGATCGGTCAAACGGACCGGAGTCGAATTATCGGATCGATCGATCGATCGGCAACGCCGATTGATTCGCGTGCCTCGTCGAGATAAAATAGAGATGTCAACCCAATACAAGCCGCGATTTATTAACTTCGGTCTGCTGCTTCGTGCGAGATAAGGAGAAAGCAGGCCAAATTCTCGTTTACGCGGAGATTATCGGATTATTAATCCTATATGAGAAAGAGTTTTATACCTCCTCCCCTTCGCCTTCCATCGCGCGATTCGCGATAAATGTAAATAATAAATTTTTCATGCCGTGATATAGCAGCGCCAATGGATTCATCTGTCGCTTCGATCTGTTTTAGGTACGTCAATCTCGATTCTCTCGGGATTGTAGTATCAGGATTGCTTCGACGACGAGGATTTTATTTTGTTTGCTTATTTTCGCTACATACAATATATATTTAATCGATCTGTATCTGTTTACAAAGAGTTTGCGAAGTAATATCATTTCCGCTTTGCTTTATTTATCACTTATCAAAAGTGAAACGGGATATGAAATGTTGTAATATTACGCTGGATTGTTAACTCTTGCAATTATATTGCCTTTGTGCTATATCTAATTAGTACTGCAATCTATATCTCGCAAGAAAGCGGTTGCTTGGAAATATAATTAATTAATCGTAATTATCCAATATCATACTCCAACTCTGGAACAATCAACTTTGATTGTTCTCAGCAAATCGCATATAATTTAATGAAACGTCATGATATTCCAAGTAATAATAATTTTCGTATTCATTTCGTCTCGTCGAAATAAAATTTTGTTATTATAGAAAAATAAACCTGTAACAAAATTAATTATTGGCATCATTCTGTTAAAAAAATTTTTCAAGTAAACATGATTTACATCTTCTAAAAAACAACTTTTTTTTATATATTTTCATCAAAATATATATGCTATATTAGTTTCTTTATTAAATATCACCGTATAGAAAATGATGATTAAGAATATTAATGATAATTAAGAATATTAAAAAGTATTAACTATATCTCAATATAAAATTGTTTAACTCTCAATAATAAACCTGTAATTTGACTTATTATTACATCATTCCGTTAAAATAATTTTTTCGAGTAAATATAAATTTCATCTTATCAAAAAAATATTCTTTTTGATTTTTCTTACATGTATTTTCATCAAGATTATATATATGCCATATTGATTTCTTTATTCATAAATTATAAAATGTCACCGTATATAAAATGAAGATTTAGAATATTAATGATAATTAAAGATATTAAAGTCTTATTTATATCTCACACAATATAAAATTTCCCAAACTCTCCCAAAAACTAATAAATGCATTTAAAAGCTGTTCAAATTTTGATTTAAATTTTCACATACTGCTAAGGCTCAGAAAGATCGCGAAGAGAGATCAATCCACTCGATTCGGTCCAGCTTTTCCCGCGACAATCTCGCGATCGAGATTTCTTCGACGTTACCGATTCGTTCTAGATGAACGAGTTACTGGGAGGGGAACGAAAGGATGAAAATAAAAAGTCCGTAACGAGGCCGCTATACGGAGTAAAGGGGAAAGGAGGAGGGGAAGGGACGAGACACCCACCGGAACAAGAAGCTCGATTGAAAAGTTTCCGCTCGCGGCTAGGGATAGTTTTCCACATGGCGCGCGCAGCTGCCGATGGACCGTTCGTGAGGGCGAGAAACACATTCTCGGGGACGAGTCAGAAGATTCCCCGTAAAGATAAGATCGTGCTATTTCCGCCCCTTCTCCACCCCTTGGCGGTCACAACCCCGACGTAAATAAGGTACACATACGCGACTTGGCGACAATCGAGCGCCATCAAAGTGCCACGTGCGCGCGTATTGCACATTGCAATCGTCACTGCACTGACTTCCTTCCGGTAGTTTCACTCGGCTACGAATGCCCGCCATTCGCGGAGATGAACCACTGATGTCGCACTTGGTTCTAAGGTCGCGAATTGAGACCTTATACCGTATAAAACGAAATAGAGCTCTGGCGTCTTCCTGATTCTTGTGGATACGCGTATAAATAAATAAAAGATTGAATGAGATAATAACATAAAACGAAACCATATATATATAAATTATATTATAAATAATATATGTATATTTTAAATATATGTACATACATATTTATACATATATATATATATTTTTTTTTTTTTTTTTTTCTTTGACGTCTTAGAAAATATATTGGAGTAAATTATTTGTTACTATGTTTAAGAGCCTGCAATAAATGTAATTACTCTGTTCGTTGAGAAGTAAGAAGTACACACGCAAAAATGTAATTTCGACTTGAAATTGGCAGAGAAAAATAAGAAGATTGTCTATGTACATTTCTTGAAACTTAATTCGTTGAGATCGTTTAATCTTTAATGTTAAATATCTTCATAATTACGTCTCCCTTCAAATATTTGCTAAGAAAAATACACGCGACTCTCGAAATTCGTCGAAAACTATTTATTATTAAATGACATTTGTAAAATGAAATTACGTTATTGTAGAGGTAAATTTGCGTGAAATTAAAAACCGTTTCAAAAAAAAATCGCGCGAAAAAAAATTAATCAACAAGTAGCAAGAGTTTCCTGAAACTGGCGAAACTAAAAGCTAACGATTAACTTTTCTCGGATATTAAACGATACTGTAATTTTTATCCATTTTACGGTAAAGTTACCCTGCAATCTAACTCTATCCAATATAATAGTTGATGCACTGTAAGAAACTTTAATACAGAGTATATTTCGTTCCTAATAATTTCACTTGTAATCGTCTATTACTGAATTTATACATCACCAAACTCGTTAAATTCGTCGTGCACGCGAGAGTAATCTCACAAAAGTTCCTTTCTTTTTTCTTTCCCCCCCTCCCCAAAAAACATTAATACACACTCGTATACATTAGTGAACAACTTATCTGTATTTTTATTTTCTTTATTCTGGTTTTTTAATTTTATTTTTTATCAACGTTTCACGTACTGCGTTTTTTGCTGATGTTAATACTTCAATTTGTATATCATCTTATTTTTATTAGAGGGATTGTTCCCGTTTAAATAATAAAAAAATAAATAAATAAATAAGTAAACACCAGTAAACGCTCATCGGCACTAGAATCAATTTTTTTAGAAACTGCTGACTCTTCGATCGCATTCGATCCTCGTTTGGTAGATCGACGTGTCGTGTAATGTCACCGCAAAGTTTCGAATTTCACGTGAAGTCGCGTGCGAGGAAACGAAACACGCTGCAAAGGGCGGAAAGGGGAGAGAAGGAGAGAGAGAGAGAGAGAGAGAGGGAAGGAAGAGAGAGAGCGAGAGGGTAGGAGAGAGACCCTATGGTTACGATGGTACGCGTCGACCCTCCGGCAACCACCCCTTCTCGTATGCCACCATCCAATGCGACCCTCCCTCTTGTACCCGGCCTCGCCCTCCACCACCTCGTCCTTGATTCTCTCTCTCTTTCCCTCTCTCCCTCTCTCTTCTCTTTCTCTCTCACACGTTTCCTCCCTCTCTCTCCCTCTTCCTTCTGGCACGATGTAAGCCCGTTCCGTCGATCAATATTACTCTCTTCGAGCGCACCACGGCTCGTCTGAGCGCCAACCGAGCGCTATCATATTAAGTTCCGAGCACTTTGCTCCGAGCACTTGGAGAGAAGCTCCGGCACATCGCGAAAGTTTTCTCGCGCGAATACGCCCGTGAACGGATATTATCTGTATCTCTCCCTCACGACACAGAGATCGCGACGACGTCGTTTTTACGGTCATACGTGGGCTTCTATCCATTTTCCTCGCGAGCCTTCGTGAATGTAAATTTTTATTCGACGTGTTCGTTCTCTCTTTCTCATCGTCGCCAAGAAAAATCTTTCGCCTCCCGCGAGAATCGAATGAAACGAATTTTTCTCTCAAGAGCAAGTTGTCAATTTACACGAAAAATGCGAGAAATGAAAAAGATCAGTTTTAAATAATTCTCGCGTTAATAATCCAACGAATCCGCGCCTAAGCAAAGGCCTATACCATGCATACATCTTCTCGACAGTCAAGTTTTTAGCGAACAAGTTGCGGTATATATATGTATAGAATCTGCATTCCAGGCCCGCAAAGTTCACCCTCTCTCTAGTCTAATAAATCTAAACCCATCTTATACGACAAGGAAGTACGTTTCTCCTCGACTCGTGTTCGTACCAAAGAAAAGCGTCGTGTTTCGCGAGCTCACGCGCTTTGTCGAAAGTACTTCGTACTCTCCTCGAAAGTTTTCCTCGACGATACCGTCTTCGACCGATTTTATCCGGCGGGAAATAAAGGACTCGACCCCAAGAACAATATTATTGGCGCACATAACGCGGATGCTCTTAAAAGTTTACCTGCGGATGGGATAGCGCGACCATATGGCCTTCCCGAGTCGCGCCTTCGAGTCATCGATCTAATCCGCCATACATACCGTAAGAAAGTTTAGTAACAGTGGACAAGTTTCCTCTCTTTTCTTCCTCCTTTACTTTTAATGCGATTTTCCGTATAACTTTGTTACATGCCACGCGATCAAACAACAATACAATTCACGTAATTTAAAAAAAAAAAGCATTTTAAAGTTTCTTTCGTCGTGTTTTTTGTGGATTAAATCTTGTATTATTGAGATACAGTAATAATAATAATAACAATAATAGCATCTAACTAAATATAATTTTTTTAAAAAGTGCTTCAAAGTTTATGGTGTCATATTTTTTGTGGATTAAATCTTGTATTATTGACATATGACAATGATAATAATAATAGCATCTAATTTTACAAAAAAATTAAATTTTCGCTAAAATTTATTGAAACGGTTCTTCGATACTTTTGTGCAGTTTTACAGAAGAGAAGCTCGACATTCATCCGCGTTAAAACTTTTTTTTTTACGAGGCATCATTCATCACGTCACGTAAATCCGTCAGAAATCGGTCCTCCGCGCTATAGTTCGAACGGACGTTTCATCGACTATGAAAATGCTAAAATCTCGATCTCATGTGATGCGTGACGCCGGAATTCGCGTCTAATGAAATCGCGGGGTGGTCGTAGGAGAGAGAGAGAGAGAGAGAGAGAGAAAGGATCGCGATCATAAAAATTCCTCGTCGCCGCGGGCGGCTACCGGACGGAATTATGCCCGGCACAATGGCGTCCGTTAAAAAGGGGAACCGATATCCGCCCGTGTTTTGAATACCCGGTTCCCTCCCTCCTCCCTCTCAACGGGGGAGCCGCCCGTAAAAATCCGCGACACATAGAGTGATTCGCTGTCGTAGAAACGACACTTAATCCACGTCGCGTCGTGCCCGGAGTATCGACGTTTCTCGACCCCAGACGCGAAGTATAAACTTATGAAAGGCCAACGCGACACGTTTTAATTCAACAGCGTCTCCATTTCCAATTAATATCACTCAAGTAATAAAAATTGAAGTCATAACGGTATTGTTATATACACATTTCACACACATGCACACACATCTCAAAGAAAAAAATTTAATTTTTCTCCGCAAGTTGTATGATTAATTGTAAAAGTTACAATACGCTTCACGGAGTGGTAATTTTATTAATTATATTTTAATGTTGTATTTAATAAAATTTACAAAAATGCGCTGATATAATTGATCTGTATTCGATTGTATAATATATGTAATAGATTCTCTAGAAATGTAAATTAAAAAGAGACTTAGCATCGGATCTATCATATCGCGGAAATTGATAGATTTTGCTAGTCCTTTTTTATTATCTTTAAATATATATATATATATATATATATATATATATTACAATAATTATAATATTATATCTTCAACACATAATAGATTAATATGTCATTATTTAATCTTCCATTAAATACTCTATATAATCGCATATACTTCTTAATACATAGGCTTGATAATTACTATAATATTATAGACTTATTAATATTTCTAATTGATTTTGAATTATTAAATTAATGGCTATGAAAAGGAAGGAATGTTCTATAGTTATATAGGTATATAAACTATCACGTTTCGTGGCGTGTTTAGTGCATAGATTTCCTCTATTATTAGTTCAGGTATACGCGCACGCGATTGTCAGTAGGAATAGATACGTTTAACACAAATCCATCGAAATTTCGTATCTCAGACAAGCGTTGGGGGGGGGGGGGGGTGTTTCGAACCTATATAACCCGTATAAAAGGTGACACGAAGAGAACTGTGTATATAGCGGACGTTCCTGTTGGCTGGTGTACCTCTATCTATTGCGATAGGATCGATTCTCGCCACGGTACATCGTAAACCCTCACCTTATATCTATCCCAAGTAAGATCCTAGGTGCGCCTCACGCACACGTAACACGAGACACATGCATCCCTAATGCATTAAGACAACTTTTCTTCTTCCCGGCGCGGCAAATATGGGCGCAACCCACTTTTTACCGTGCATAAAGTCGCGAATGAAGTTTCATGCGTGGAGACGAGGAAGCGCTGAGACCCTACGTAAGCCGTAAAAAATAAATTTTACGAGAAAAAGCGAGAAGAGCAAGTGGATTTTATAATTTTATAGTTGATTCCTGGCGGACCCTTTACTCCTATCAGAAATGGACGTAAATAAATATTCGTTCTCACGAGAATATATATTATTTCTTTCACTAATCGATTGTATAAATTTATTAATAATCAAATATATACAAAATTGTTCTTCTCATCAATAAAAATGAATATATAATATATTCTCAATAATCGATATGATTATTTCTCTCAATAATTCTTTCAAAAATATATAATCATATATGTATATCGATTATTGAGAGAAATTATATATATTATATACATTATATACATCATATATTATATAAATAATTTACTCGCTTGTTACAGTGTGTGCGACTGTTTAATCCCCTAAAGTTCTTCTCCGAAGAACTATAATATAGTGATAACTTAATTTTTTATTTCCTATACAAATCGGTCTCGGTTGCCTATTATCGGCAACGTAATTCGAGGGTAATGATTCGCAATAGCTGAGACGCCGATAACGCCGGGTCATTTAACGTGACATCGCTCTGTTTTTAGCATACGTTGATCTGCTGTGAGATGCAGCATCCAGCGCGCGCGGGAATATATCTCTGGAGCCATCTCTCGCTCTTGCAAAACTGCGCGCGCCGCGACGATAATCCGTGACGCGAATTCTCATTCGATTTTATGGCACGCGAGACGATTTTATTGCGCGCCATGCGTCTTTTGCGGTTATCGAGAGTAAATTTTCAGGTACCTCTCGCGGATACCCTTGCCTTGCCCCGATATCGGGACATCGATAGAGACGGGGAGATATTGCCCGCGGGAATACTCTGCTTTTGTGTGTCGCTTTCGAAAAGGCTGATGAAATAATACTCTGGGAATGAAACTTATGGTCTATAACTTACAGATCGACTTAGATTCAAGTCAAAATATAACTTTATCCAGAGAGGATTTAAAAGAAAAAGAATGTTCTTAATATAATAGTGCTCCTTGAGATAATGTCAGTATTTTATCACATGTTCAGCAGGCAAGTTACATTTATATTATAAATAATTATTTTTTAATACATTATATACCATCTTTATAATTACTCACCAACTGCAGTAATGTTTTCGTTTAGGCATTTTATACAGATAATATAAATTTCATTTTTATATTGCAACCTCACGTGGTGTTTATAATTGCGTCAATTCGTTACAAATTGCATTTAATTGAAATTATTATCTAATTCATATTTTTTCATATTATATTGGCTTTTATCTTATAAATGCATTAAAAAACTGTATTGCAAGATACTTGCCACATCAATTGTCAAAGAAAATCTAAATAAATTAAGTTCGAACGCATATGCATTCGTCAAACCATAAACTTCTTCAGCAAGCATCAACGAAAAATCTAAGTCGCTCATGAAATAGTAGATAATTTTAAAATATCTACACGAAACCCATCAACTAAACATCCATAAAGACTAAAAAAAAACATCCCCCGTGCCAAAATAAATGTCATCACTTATATAAGCATCCGAACCATCCGTCTTCAGAATCCCATCCGGAATCACGACCTCCCTCGCGTTGCATCGCTGAAGTGCACGAGATATGCGTTTACTTACAGTTATCATTCTTGCCATCGACGGTGCCGGCACGCTGGCACAGCACGAACGCCAGGAGCAGGATGGCTCGGACGCCCCCCGCTAGGCACATCCCTGCGGCGGCCTTATCGTTATCGGCACGCGCGCATCGTCCACATCATCCCCCTGCGAAGGGCACAGAGAGAGAGAGATCGTCGATCTCTCTCTCCCTCTCTTTACTTCTCTTCCTCTCTACATGCACTCACGCACGCACTACCGCGATTGACCGACACCAACGATGAACCAACCGCACCCCGCGACGTGTCCCGCGCGACTGAACGCTGCTGCTCGGATTTTACGCGCGAACCACCCCCGCACGCATCGTCCCCCCGTCGTAGTCGCCGTAGTCGTCGTCGTCGTGGTCGTCGTCGTGGTCGTCGTCGTCGTCGTCGTTATCGTCGAAGAGAGAAAGAGAGGGGAAGAGGAAGGGTAGAAGAGAGAAGAGGGAGAAAGAGAGGGATGACCGCGCTTGCGCTCTGAGACCGTCAGTCTCTCTCTCGAGAAGGGTGTGGATGTGGACGGGGTTGAAAGGACTCCGGCGACGTACTACGCCGACACCCACGCTCATTGTTGAAGCGAGTTAATGAGGACGAGCCGTAACCGGCCTTCCGGCGCGGACACGCGAAAACGCGCGAATCACGGAAAACGTCGACGTTCGGAAAATGCGATGGAAAGGCGGAGATTATCTTGTATGACCTGGGAATACAAGGAAAAGATTCCAAATGAGATCGCTCGACTCGACCTTGTCAGCATCGTACCTTGGAGAAGGTGACCCTGTTCGCGATTACGAATTAAAACGCAAAGTTTACATATACATAAGGATGTGTTTTTTTATACAGGCATTTGATAAACATCGAATATAGGTCGCTGCAAGGGCGGGAAAAAATATAATATACAGTTTATATGTGTAAAGAAATCAAAGTCTACAAATTAAAAATTACATCGAGAAATTGCGTGTTGATTATATTTGAAAAAAATCTGGCACGAGAATTTATTAATTATATAAATTATATTTATATAACAAACAATAAAATTAATACTAATTTATATATTTATATAAATATAAATTATTATTAATTTCATTGTTTATTATATAAATTATATTTATTATAAATTTCATTATATAAATTAGATTAATTATAATTAATAGTGCACATATGTAGGACTGAGCAAACAATTATGGTCGAAGGTCGCACGCGAGAGATTCTATGGATAAATAAATATAAAGTCACGTAAAAATTTTATAATCGCACAAATTCTGAGATTCGAACGAAATCCATTTCACATTTCACGAAGAGTAAATATCAACAATCTCGCGCGTCAGCGAGTAACTTTAAGTTAAAGGGCTCGACGTATGTTCTTCCGACATTCTAAATATCCCTCCGGCAACTATAACCGAGGGCACAATATGCTCTGCCAGCGGAGAGCAGGTGGTACCGTATGCGGAAGTTACAACGCCTGGTTACAACGTTGCTTTCCCGGTCTTGCGGAAGCTCCGAATCGCGCTAGGCGAACTTTCTCGTCGCATTCAATTTCGCGGGGAAATTTAGTATTCCTCGCGGACACTTCGCCCTCTCTCCCCTTGGATAGGATGGATCGGCGAAAAAGTGCAGGAATTGCAAATCTTGACCGCTGGCGGCGCGAGGAAGTTTCCCGCGGATCCTGGGATTCCGAACCTGGGGATTGTCGCGTTTCGGCGCATACGAAGTTAAATATAAGATCTCGGTGCCGAGCCCCGCGTGCACAAGTCGACGCCGCGCTTTTATGCCGCCTGAAAAGGGATGTCCAAGTGCCAGATGCACTTTCACAGCGTTCTCCAGCTGACGAGAGAAGTCTCGAGCTGCGTATATGAGAAAATTGAATATTTATATATGTATGTGTGATGTGTGTGTATATTGCAACGTTACTCCCCTTATATACGAAGTAAAAATATGCACAAAATGTGCATAAATAATCGATTTTTAAAGGAAGGAAAGAGATATGTTCGAATTTAATATATTTTTTTCAAATTCGTAATATTTCGTAATATTTTTATTAAATATATAAAGCTGTTTGTAGAGACTAAATTTTTAATTTTGAATTTCGATTGTATTGATATGAAAAATGGCTTTAACTTAATTATTTTTGCAATTTGTATATAATAGTTGTAGAAAATATAATTTTTTATTGGGATAAAATAATACTAAAAATAAAACGAAAGGGCTTTCTGATATATAAATACAAAAATTCAGGTAGGAAATGAGCGCAATAAAATTAAATCTTTTTTATTTGATTTTTTGATTCTTCTTTTGGACTATCTATTAATTGATCAAAAATTTATCTGTTTTGAGTCTCAATTCATCTTGCGTCTTCGATCGCTTTAAGGATTTACCGATTTATTTAAATCAAATAAAGAATATTTTAAGACAAATCTACTTCTTACTTTGTATTTATAAATTCGACAAAGACGATAAAAATTTACTCGCCATAAATAATTAATTAAAGGAAATTGAATACAGTAATTAAGGCCGGTTCTGTAACGTACGTTAACAAAGTAAGACCGATAGAAGAAAAAGGAAAAACAATTTAAGCACCTTTCGGTTAAATGCCACGGACAAGCGGATTCAGACGACGAGCGATTAAAACCCTTTCCTTTTGGGCGGAAAATTAGATTGCCGTTGGTGGTCGAGAGTAACGGACGGGTGACGAGATTAAGAAGTCGTCCACGGGGAAATTAAGGAGGTGCGAAAAGTCGTCGTGGTAAATTTCATTTTATAAGCGACGCAAATGAGTTATTATCCAACGACGTCGATCCTCCTCTCTTCGTTTGAAAGATTCTCTTATCGGGAAAAAGAGAAGAAAAGGAAAAAAAAACCCGCGAAAACCCACGTGAAAATATTCCGCGATGATCATCGGAGTTCGATCACGTGATTGCAAAGCAGACAGAATTTTTTTCGAATTCGTAATTAGGCAGCGACTGAAAATTAATCGGATAATACGCTAATAAAAAATCAAGAAGTATGCGTTTATTATTAAGAAATGATTGAAGAAGTTAATTATTTGCATATGAAAATTTATAACAAAGTACACAAAGAAATTTTCACGTACATTTATTATTTTAACAAATTTGGAAAATCTTAAATTACGATTAAGAAAGCTACAAATTGATTTATAATAGCGTGATGATAAAAAATTAATTTTTCGAAAAGGAGAGAGAGAGTATAACTTTATTTTTTATTTATATACATATAAGGGCAAATTTCAGTGATGCGTAGTAAATTATTCGGCAAGATGGAAAAGATCTGTCGCTATATAAATATAATAATTGACGAAATAATGGCGTTATCGTTAACACTGCGATGAGCCCATAAATCGCACAGGCGCGCAATCTAGTCGATAAAAAAAATCCCACCAACTATTACAACGCCACAATTTCCAACTTCACCGGTCGTCATACAAGCGAGAAAAATCGATAACGTACGACGTGTCTGTCATATCCATCGCGATGTCGTGAAGCGATGACTCGATGGTATCTCGTAGCCAGCCAAAGGGTTAAATCGATACTACGATTTCAAGCTATATCGAGAAACACTCGAATGGCCAAAGTAGTAAGGTATATAAGTAGTAAGGTATATAAAACCTTACTACTTATTCATAAAATTTATCATATTTTATTAAATATGTGATTCGTTATATTTGGAGAAAACGAGGAGGAGAGAGAAATATTGCTCTCTCTTAAATAAATTAATTTTAATAAATTAATTAAAAAATAAATTAATTAAAAATTAAAAATAAATAAATTAAAAAATTATAATTGCTCACATTAACAAAAAATATTTTATTTCTTCATTTCTTATAATTTAATTATACGCTGATTTTGTTAACGATATTTACTGCTGTTCACAATTGGTAGCGTAAATTAAAATGAAAAAAATTTTGTAACGAGCAAATTGCAAGAAGCATTTTGTGTAATAAATTGGTATTATATAAGACTGTGAAAAAAAATTGCTTAAACAATTGTACAAATTTCTATATTCCTCACTCATTCCCATCTTAATCTCGATTAACCGAGCACAAAAGCAATTTGCTCCACTCTCTCTCGCTCTACTTTCTGTCTCTGTGTATATCGCTTTACCGTATCAACGACCGTAAAAAAATCTCTTTTACATAATCCGCAAACGTTTTATTACGCTTTTGAAGCGCCACTTATTAACAGGTCCTTTCTCTCCTTTTTATCTTTCCTCAATCTAGTTTTCATCGCAACGGCTTTCCGTGTACGCTGAAAAAAAAAGAAGAAAAGAAAAAAAAAGCGTACAACGTTGCGTATTTTAATAGCAGCGCTTTAAATTAGTATCTCACAATCAGTATTAAAGCGAACTCTCCATCACCTCAGGCAGTTTTGCAGTGAGGCATTAAATCGGACGTTGCAACGCGAAATCCCATTTTACAGAATTAAACGGGGATGCGAAAGAATGCGACGGCCCCGTACCAGGGTGGAAAGGGGAGGAAAGGGGGAGGTGACCGCGAACTATCGCGCGCTCTCGCACACTTCGCGCGGAAAGAGATTCTACGTTTACCTATTAATTAATCTTAATCTCGATTAACCGAGCACAAAAGCAACAGTGGGGACCTTCGTGTCCCTCGATAAGCAGCTTTCGGGGTAAATTACGGCTTGGCGACACGGCAAAACGTCGCCGTGGCTAGGATCGTAGCCAGCGAAAGGAGACCTGAGAGATGCACTTTTAGGGTTTTAGATTTATCTCGAAATTTGGATTCTCTACACGACGAAAAATTCTATCTTAAACGCAAAATAATTCTTGAAAAAGAGTTTTATTTCTCTCCCAATTATTTCTTTTCGAGCAAGTATTATTATATCATCTTTAATATTTTATAAGAATTTTTAATTGAATTTAATCATAATTATTATAATTATTATAATTTATATATTAATACATTTTAATAATTAATTGAAATCGGTAATGAAATATATGGCTTTTTATTACATATTATTATTATATTATTATTATTATCGCGATCTATAATTATTCGTCAGATAATCGAATTTTGGTTTTATATTTGTGAATGTTGAAAAAAAAGTTTGGCTCAACTAAAGTTCGGAATTGATTACGGTCTTGAACGAGGAGGCGCGCGACAAATCCCGCGACCAAGCGAAAATTAATTAAAATGGAAATCGTGAGAAGAAAAGCCGCGACGATGTGGATAACATCTCCGACATGTATGATCCTGGAATCTTGCACTTTTTTCTCTCCCTTTCTCTCCCTCTTTATCTCTCTTTTTCCTCTGTAAAAAATACGCGTCCTTAATGGCACGCTATTTAAATAATTGCGCATTCACGAAATAGCCGGACGTTTTCTTCGTGCTTCCTTATGCTTTTTTCCTTCGCACTCTTTCTCTTTCTTTTTTCCTCTTTATCCTTCTCCGGGACTCTCACGAACGATTAAGCCCACCGTGTTCCTACTCGCGTGGGAAAAATCGTGACATAAGCATTACGCATAAGAATCGCATCGTTTTGCGGAGAATTCTGTGTTATTTCCACTTAAAAAATCTACAGGAAAAATCTACATGACAATATTGACATTTTATGCAAACAAAGATGGTAAAAATTCGATTTTTTTTAATTAAAAAATTAAAATATATATAATATATATATTTTAATAAATCTACAGGACAACATTGACATTTTATGCAAACAAAGATAGTAAAAATTTGATTTTTTAAATTAAAATTAAAATATATATGTAATATATATATATATATATATATATAATATATATATATATTTTAATATTTAATAACTTATTTAATCATTTTTAATTTAATTTAATTTAATATTATATATATATATGTATATACATATATACATATACTGTAAGATATATATTTTTTATGATCATATTATTGTATTCAAGCATGCACAGAATCATAATAATGAAAATTACAAATTATTTTTACGTTATAATTATTAAATTATATTTACTTTTTACATTATAATTATATAAATGCAAATTTACGTTTACTGTTAAGAGATAAGCATTATTCAAATCGCACAATTATGAACTATCTGTGTTTCAGATCTGCATTAATTGCGCGAACGAACGAGTCGACACACCACCGTATACTCGATATAACCCGACACGAAGCGACACGGTAAGGTATTCCATATCTTTGAATAAATTTCTGCGGATGTAATCCGCATAAACGCGTAGAGGCGACCGGTTTTAAGTGCTCCGCACGGGCTCGTCGCCCGCGAAATCGTTACTGCTCCGGGTACATTGTTAACGCGGCGGATTCGCACGTATATAGATCGCGAAATGAATTTACACTCCGGGATTGGATTTGTCTCGACGGAATCGTTATCGACGCAGCTGCTGAATCGCCAGACTGTCTTCCGGAATCGATTATGCGTTCGTTTCTATAGCATCACGGTGTATTTCGAAGGACGAAATTGCTGGGTTTTCTGGTATCGCGATAATCTAAAAAAAATAGAATAAAAAAGCAAATAACTAGAAGTTAATTGATAAAATGCTTCCCCCATCCCTCTCTCGTAACAATTGTTATCTTGATAAAAAAATTTCTTAAATTATTTTATAATGATTTAATTTATTATTAATCTATTATTAATAAATGTATTATTAATTAATTAATAATTATATCAATAAATTAATATAAAAATAAATTAATTTATTATTAATTATTAATGATTTAATAATAATAAATTTGTAAAGCAGTTATATATAGCGTTCTCTGATTTTTTTGTAGAATAACTTATGGCGAAGTTTATAAATTATTTCAGTAGAAAAATTGCGTGTTTTTCGAACGATGCGAAAATATAATGGTTCTCGCGATACAAATCAATTTGACAGGGAATGTTCGTAATTTTATTTCGATATATGTATACGCGTCTCGAAGTCTTGTCGCGCCATTTGTTAATTCTCGCTCCGCGAAAAAATAACGCCGGCGAGAACTCATGCGGCGTTTTTTTTTTCCCCGTTCTCTTCAACATGCGCGGGGGTCACCGCAGAATTGGATCACGCGTGTAGTTTTTTTTTTCTTTTTACTTTTTATTTCTGTATCCGCGCGACGCGACGTGCGCTCTCGCAATGCCGAGCACGTGTTGCCGCTGAAAATCTCGTTTCGGAATCGATTAGAGCCAACCTCGCGTCGCGAGGAGGAGGGACTCGCCCAGGATTTTTCTGCGCGCTGCCGCTAAAAATGTCGGCGAGAATTAATCGTACGCGACAAAGCTGGGGGCAATAATCGTAAGCGCCGTGGTTATTTTTCCGTACTGTCGGCCCGTTATTGGTCCCCCTCGTCGTTGTCCTGATTCTATGTTTCCATAAGGGAAAGAGATCGATAAAACGTCGGAGGATAACTTACGGCGTTAATCGAACTTCTAAAGTTCGAATGTGTTGTGGAAAACTTTACGATTGACTGACAATGAGATGCAGATGCATCGTCTTAAAATGTTGCCGCGAATCTTTCAAGATGACGTTATCAGAGCAAATCTTTATTACAGATCAAAACTTTATCGAATGTGTCTCAGAATTAAATTTTATTCAGATCCTTATCGCCTCTGTATGATCCATTTAGGAGGTTTAAACTGATTTTATTATAATTTTAATATAAACAAGATCTCTCTCTCATATGCTAAAATAATATAATTAATAATATAAAATAATCCTATACGCTAAAATAACATAATAAATAATGTAGAATAATAAAACTTTATTTTTCTCATTATTAAAAGCTCCTACAAATTGAAACAGAAAATTGCATGAAAATTTATAAAACGAGAAACTGTGTCGATGGTACAGGATCGTTGAAATTAAAGTAGTGGAAGTGTCCTCGTTTCAAGGTCAACGACGCGTTTCAATGTGGAACTTTGACCTCGCCGCATTCGAGAATTTTTCCGGACGGAATTTCATTTAATTAAAGGGCTTCCTCTCTCTCTCGTAATTCGGATAATACCGGCAAATATTCTGCCGATGGACGGGAGTAATCGAGGCTTGTCCTAATGCCTTGAGCCTTAATCCCGGGATAATCTCACGGACTACTATATATGTGCCATATCCTCTGTCGTGTAACTCTCTCGGATCTCGACTAGGAAAGATTAAAAATTTTCTGCTTACCCGATTCGCGGAATGAATGATGTCAGACGTGATTAATTGAAAGGGAGCGAAAAAGTCGAAAAAAAATATAAAAAAACGCGCGCGCGAACGAGAAAGACGATTCCGAATTGAACCGCAAATTGATCCGATAGAGAGAAGTGGTGAGAAAAAGTCGTCAAGTCTTCCTGATGAAGGGAGGAAGAAAAATTATTCGCCTCGCGTTTACCGAATACTACGGCAAATTTATGAGGTATTTTGAACCGCGCACGAGCAAGTAAGATATAGGTACCAATTGTATCTTTTCGAGCGAAATTCTAATTTAAAGTTCGCTACAGAAATAAATCCGTGTAGCAAACATTTCGCGCGCAAAAACTTTCGTTTCCCTGATAAAACAATGCAAATGTTGTACGCAGTTTTTGAAACTATTCTTGGATTAAACAAATTTTGTAATTACATTGGCATTTTTGTCGATGTTACAAAGATGCTACATCAGTTTAATTAAATCTGATATTTATACTTTATTATTTATTATAATATGTTTGATATTAATAGTCCGAATTATTTACATTCCTTTTAAAAATTTAATTTTTAATGAAAAAATATGGGAGTTTGGTAAAATGAAATTTATCACACAAGAGCAGAAAATTTATTCAAAAAGATTATATCATTAATTATACAGCTATTAGTCAAATTTGTATTTTAACATATCGATGCACTCTATCAGATTATAAATTTAAGTCATTTATAACATTTGAAAGCTATCTTTAATCATCCAGCTACTCGTTTTACTCCGCTCGTATCGATTCGCTAAAGTCGCCCTAGAAAAGAATTCGCTCTGGAATTTATTAAAAAAAAAAAGTAACTGTATCTCGAGCCAACATTTTCCCCTCGTAAAAACACATGAAAATCTAGGGCACGCTTTCATATACGAAATATCGATTCGACGAGAGGACGCGGACCGGATGTAACTATTCGTGTTGCAATCTGGAGCTCGCGAACCGCGGCTCGGCCTCCAAGAACGGAAGTCGTTCATTTCGTTTTTTTTTTACGTCGATACCCCGGGAGCGGAAAAAGGGATAAACGAGCTCGAAACGAGAGTATCTTACGAGCATGCGAGAGAGAGAAAGAGAGAGAAAGAGAGCTGTTCGATTCCTCTCCTCGCGAACGGGATGAATTAATTAAACTTTATTTCACGATGCGCGTCCGCCTTTGGATAAAATGCATAAAAGCATCCCTCAACCACCTCTGCTTGCCCCCTTTACTATTTCCTCCTTCCCGCCCCCTTTCGCGAAAGTGCAACGAAAGAATGTCTCGGAATCAGAGCGCAAACAACAAATTAACCGGCTGACTCAAAGTTGTAACGAGTTTCAAGAACGTCGCCGCCATTTGTTCCGGCTACCCGTTCGGTGACTATTGTCGGCCCCCCAACCCTATCCCCCCCTCTTCTTCTCTGTCTACTGCCTTTCTTGCTGCAGAGTAATGTCGAGAATAATTAAACGACCTGCAGACAGGTGCATTAACCGGCGACTGAATACCCCCGCTCACAAAAGGGACGTCGGGAAAAAAAATAGTTCCCCTCCCCGAGTGAAAATCCGAAGTGATTTAAAAATCGTCTCGCGTAATTTTTATTTCTTTATCCAAAAAAAAAAGAAAAAAAAAGCAGACGTGCCTATCGCATATCTAGGAGGAAGGAGCAATATATCAGAACTTTAGGCATGAAAGAAGGAGCTATCGATTAATTATCTACTCTAAATTGCATCCTATAATTACGTTTCTCCGTGCAACGCGATAATCAAAATGGGATGCAACGCGGGAGAGAAAGAGAGAGGAAGAGAGTTCGATTTATACAGGATTCACCTAACGAACATTTCGTTATATGTATGTATACGTGTGTTAAGCGAATGTAATAAGTAATAAATTGTGAACACGCTCGACTTGCGCTGCAAGAAACCCTCAATTAATAACTCGGTTTTGGCATAACCGCGCGATCGTTAGCGGCAATTTTATTCGCGTAACGACGGCAATTTTGTGGCGAAATTTCTGTGTCGATTGGGGGACGGGGGGGCGAGAAGGGGAGGACAGCGCGAAAGCGGCCATCCAATTTTCTTCGCACGATCAAAATAGCTTATGGTCATCAAACGAAACAGCCATAAATCTTATAAAATCGACCGCGTATCGCGATAATGCAAACACGATCGATCACGGGGTACGACGCGAAAAGTCACGTAATCGTCTCTTCTCGACGAAACGCCTCTTTCTTTTTTTTTTCTTTTTGTTTTGTTGTCGAACCGACGACTTTCGAAACGCCCTGAATTTTATATGGACCCCTCGGCAGCAACATGTCCGGGTCCTCATCTTGTCAGTAATGTAGCCAAGGTGTGACAAAATTAAACGACCATGAATTCGTCCATAAGTTCATATTTATGTATATGTGACGTACTTTTTAGCATGAGCGTTTACAAGGGGGCATTTACCCCCCTGGAATCAGAAAAAAAAAAATATTTGCTCTCTCTCTTTGAATAAATGCTAGAATTTACATTTAATATATATATAAAAATAAAAATAATAAAATAACCAAAAAATTTTTTTTAAATAAAGAACAAAAAATAATTTAAAAACTAAAAACGCAAAGAAAATTTTTCTTGACATACACCTATCTTGTTGCGGTAAGAAAGTTTACGAAAAAAGTATCTAAATTTCACATTATAAGTATTTTAATTCCGGAAATATAATTTTGAATCATGTCCTCCCTTGGAATAAATCTTGCGGACGCTCTTGTTTTTTATTAATCAAGCATGAGAGCTTTTCGGCCGAGTCACTTTATAAACGTGAAAGATCTATATATCTTTCGAAACGAAAAATAGATTTGTGTGTCTCTCTCTCTCTCTCTCTCTATCTTTGATCTTCGACATTCCTCCGTAAGAAAAAATTCACGTGCATTATTTCGTAATCCGCTTCTGTCCCCCTCATCAAATCTCTCTCAGCGAGAAAATATTCGGCAATGACGTATCGCGATTATAAAGGAGGAGGGAACGAACCGACGAAATTCGTATTAGTACTTGTCAAAGGCAGGCAAGTGAGGTAGAAATGCGAGGGAGATCGAGAAACATTTCTCCGGTTATGTCGAGCGGACGATTTGCATTTTCCTTCGCGTTTTTCTTCGCAACTTTCCGAGGGTGCGCACGTGCTCCCTTCACCCCTGAATTTCTTCGCCCCCGCGGGGTCCACCTGTGCATAAAGAGATGAAAGAGGTGTATAAGCTAAGAGAAACGTTTCTGCGCAGATGCACCGACCGCTTTTTCCACATAACTGCCGTTACACGGTCGTTCTCGTCTCCTCATCTCCGTGCTGCACCTTCTCGAGTTGAAGTCGAGCAAGAAGCGACTTTTTGCGCCTTCGTGTGTACATCATTCGATGCGCAAAAGATAGGTGGAGCACGGTAAACGGAGAAAATGAGGGAGTTGACCATCCTGTGGGTGGTTGTTTTCTTGTAATTATAACACATCAGATGCATTGCATAAGTATGCAAAATAAGACGTGTATTTTTCTCCTCTTTATAAAAAATTATGAGTCAATACACATACACAGGGTATTTTAAAGTTAAATGATCAAACTATTCTATTCTATGAATAGAAACAGGAAAAGAATATTATATAAATATTAATCTGAAAACGTGTTATTATATCGCGTTACGTTATTAAAAATATATGTATATACATATATACGTTTGCTTAATTTTCAATCGTAAAATACCATCCCTCTAATACAACATCGTCGATAGATTGAATTTAACACTTTCGAATTTCACGTTTATCTTTTAGCTCACGAATGCTAATGAATGTGAAACTAATTTTCTCAGTGAGTTCTTGTCACAAATTGATTTGTATATGATATATTTTAGCCTTCACATTTCTCCACACAATTAAATTACAATTTAAAAAAAAACATAGAATACACATATTATATAAATACCGATTTATTTTTACATTGTTAGTTATATATCAATAGCGACTATTGTTATATTTAATATTTTTATTATAACTTTCTGATAAAGCAATTTCAGATCAATGTTTATACAATTTTTTATCCTATTTCTATCCATAGAACACACTGACCAAATTTGATAGTTTAATTATAGAACACTGTATATTTATATTAAAAAATTTTTATACAATATTTTTCTTGTTTCTATCCATAAAACACACTGATAAAGTTTGATAGTTTAATTTTGAAACATCTTATATTTACACAATTAAACTATATCAAATTTTGTCAGCGTATTTTTATGGATAGAAACAAGAAAAAATATTTAAAAAAATTACAAATTAAATTAAAAATTGTAATAAATGTTGTAAAAATTTTTTTCACATAAAAGTCATATACATGTATAAATTTAAATTATATTAATATATGTTAATTTAAATTATCGCCTATATGAGACGCAAAATTAGTCATGTTTCCGAGAAGCCTCGCTGTATAGATTACGCTCATAACTCGTGCGGTTTACCGCTTCCTTCTCGATAACTAACACGACCGATATACACCGCACCTGTCAACCCTCAATGCGAATTAACCAACTTGCGCATCAATTATCGCTGGTCAAGGTAATGCGCGCTTTTCAACGCGCGAGGCTCTTCTCGAGGCGCCTCGGAGAAACCTCGCTTAAGGGTTGCGAAATTTTATCGGCGCGGAAGGATTGATTTAGAGTTAATGGCAGATGACTGGCAGGATGGAAAGCGAGGCGTCGGAGAAAAGAGAAAGGAGCTGGGAGGGGAGAGCCTTCGTCGGGGCTCCTTCGCCGAAACTCCATCAGCTTCCTGTTCCGGTATCTTACGGCGGAATCCAATTACCCGCTCACTTTCGGGCGACATTATCGAACGGAGGGGTGGCCACGCGAGAGAATTTACTCTCCCTCGGAAAGAGTGCCGTGAAATCAGCAGGGCTGGTGGTTCCTGTCCGTATCCTGTGTCCGGATGGTTTAAGAGAGTGTAAACTGTAGCTTTCCTGTTTTCCCGCGAATCTTCTCCTTCTCGCCTGATCTAATAAGCGGCTTTCCGTGTCATAATGTAAAATGTCATGAATTCGTAAAAGAAACCAATAGTCGTTAAACGACGATCCAACTTTGACCAACTTTTTTATTCATCTTATTTTTACTCGCAATTGTGTCACACTTATTATTGGATTTCTCTAAAATTTATAAAAGTCACACACATCAATTCCTAACTCTTTAAATTAATTTCAATCTGTAGCTATTTGAAAAAATTTCGTTAACGTAATTGTTACATCAGTCGATCCTATTAATTAAATATAACTTTGTATTTTTAGATCAAATTCGCTGCACTTTTCAAATAAAGTGATAAATAAAAAATGACAGTCGCAGTCATAAATGACGATTTTCTAATATTCGTTGATTTGAAGAAAGATAGAAATAACGGGGATGAAATTGTATCTTAAAATTTTAAGAGATTCGATCGGTTTTTCGTCGCTTTGAATATTTCGCCCTTCGGTTAATCGAGCCACGAAAGATCACGCGAGCGTAAAATGGACCGAATCGACAACAGCGGGAGAAGGAGTGCACGAGATCGCTATATATCGGGAGGGTGAAATACCTTTGGGACAGTTACGTATGCGAAGAGAGACCGCAATGCCGGTCAACCACCTGCTCCAATTACGCTTTTGTTAAGTGTAGGTGACCCTTTACGAACGTGACTCACCCCTTGCTTTCGTTACGAAATTCCTACGAGTCACACATATTACAGATGAAATGCATACAAGGAGAGAGAGAGAGTATTCTTCGAAATTTAATATAAAAATACCATTGAATTTTCGAAATTAGTTTTTTATATTTGTTTTATCGAAATATTTTATCAAATTAAACGACAGATAATGATATAGGAAGTTAATATATAATATATATTAGTAAAAAGGAGTATTTTTTCTGCATGACATTTTATTATTTTTGGTAGATATTTAGATTTTAAATCTTGAAATTGATTATACTTGCTTTATCGAAATATTATCGAATCATGACAAATAATGAACTATAAATAAGAAACTATATAATATATATAAGTAAAAAGGAGATATATATTTCTTCTTTTTTTCTGTGTGTGTGTGTGTATATATATTTATTTTTTTAAATTATTTCATCACTATATATAAAAGCGTCGTTAATTAACGTTAATTAATATTATTAAAATATACATATTCTGTTACTCGTGCATTTCATTATACTTCATTACGATGATGTAGTAATTACTTGCGTTTCCACACGCACGTACATGTAGAGGGTATTCCTCTTATTATTTTAATATTAAAATGAACTGGCGCGCGCACAGAGATGTTTAATTATAAATTTTAGGTAAATGTGTATATAATTGCGATATCCAAAGTATTACAACTCGCGTGAGCGCGCAATGATGAAAGCCAAACGCTTTATTAGATAAAATGGAATGCGGAGGAGAATACGCGATGCGAATACAGAGATAACACAGAAGGATGCCGCTTATGCGAGAGAAACACAGTTATCTCGCTTTATTATTGTTCGATTTATACGGAGTTTCTAGCTGACTACTAATAGATAGAACTTCTCCCGTATATACACTTACGAGGTATCTGAAAGCGTGTAGCCATTTATGTATGACTACCGAGGGTGGTTGCTAAGGCGACGCCTTTTCCGGCAAAACTTTAGGCAGCTCTCTCTCTCCGAGCAATTCCAGTCAACTCACGTTCTTCAATAGCTTCAACAGCAATAACTTTTTCGTGGATACCGCAAAACGAAGAGCCGAGCTCTCCGCAGATCAATGACTCTCTACTCTAAGATCGCTCCAGAGTTTCCCTCGAGCTCCGATTGCAATTAAATTTTCATTATTCATCAACTCGATTGCGTCATACGTTTCGCGAACACAAAATTCGATGAAATCTGTTACGTCTATCCATCACGAGATGCGGAAGATAAAGTTAATTACCTTATATTCTTGCTGATATAATATAATAGAGACAGACAAAAATTTGCAATGAAATTAGAAGTAAGTTTTTTGAGATAAAAATAATTTAAAATCTAGGTTTCTTAATATTTATCAGTTTCTTGATCATTATTAATTCATTATTTCTTATTTCATTATTATAATCCAATTTAACAGAGAGACTAATATTTTCTATATTTTTTCAAGTAACGCGAGAAGAAAGAGATGAGAGTATCCCGTTTTTCTTTCGTACAAAATATAACTGTAACGTGTTTTTTATCCGCGAGAGATATATTCGGCGTAAAATACTCGCGACTTGAATTATTTGAGTTGCGGAATTATTTGCAGCGCAGACAATTTTATCGATATTATGGCATTATTTTATTTTGGGTTAACGGACCGTCCACCAACCGAGCTGGTCGGTCGTTCGAAAGGCTTGCAACATCCACGTCAGAAAGATCCGAGGAGGCTTCTCTTAATCTCCTGCCTTCAATCCCGATTAACGAGAACGCAATCTTTTACCGGACAAATCCGGGGATACGATGAAAAGGTCCCCGAGAGATCTATATAATTCTTATCTTCTATTGACTCTTAATAATTACGCCGAGACTGCGACTTGGCAGATAAAACAGAATTGTCGATCCTCTTAATTATTTAGATAAACATTATTTGCTTTAATTTTTCCGCGCGATAGCATTAATAGTTATCATTTCTTACAACAATTTTTTTACAAATATTTAAATAATAAACTCTATTAATGAAGTAATAAAATATTATTCGCACGCGACGTATAAAACTCTTTCAGTTTGATGTTTGAAATCGGGAGGGAAAAAACAGAAAGTTTTATATCATATAACATCATGTATATATGAGCGTTTCCACAAAATTATTTAACAAATCTCGCTCGAATGAGTCATATTATACGCGCATATAATATGCAATATAATGTACATATGCAATAATAATGAGAAAGTGATTTTTTCCGAGTCTAGCGATTAATCAGGGATAGAAAGTAGCACTAGTCAGCCGATTTCAGTGATTATCCGTCCGATATAAGCGACAATAGTAACGCGTCCGAACTCTTTTCACCCCTGCACGCTTTTATTCCTCGTTCGAATAATTTCGACAAATATCGCGATAATAGCATTAATAATGTTATCATTTCTTACAATTTTTTTTACAAATATTTAAATAATAAACTCTATTAATGAAGTAATAAAATATTATTCGCACGCGATGTATAAAACTCTTTCAGTTTGATGTTTGAAATCGGGGGGAAAAAAACAGAAAGTTTTATATCATATAACATCATGTATATATGAGCGTTTGCACAAAATTATTTAACAAATCTCGCTCGAATGAGTCATATTATACGCGCATATAATGTGCAATATATTGTACATATGCAATAATAATGAGAAAGTGATTTTAATATTATATATTTTAATATTTTAATATATCTTGATAAATAATATATAAAATACAAAAATTATATTCGACAAATATATTTAAATATTCCGTCGCGGAATAAAAGTACAACTATTTTATTTTCTTATATAAAACGTAAATATCATTAAATAAATGTATATTAATAATAATAGAATTTTAAATCAGACATTATACAGTTTAGATTTATAAATTTCCTCTATCTCCTCTCGTGACAAATTATTACTATTAATTTATCATTATTAACGTCGTGATTTACTACATTTGTTATTGCATCTTTTGCACGCGAGAGCGCATTTTCTCTTTTTATATTTTCGAAATTATCTCTGCTCTCACCGAGTTATGCGAGCAAACAGAGAGCGAAATCCGCATCAGATTTTTCAATCCGATTCGCACGAACAGGATAAATAAATAAATCGCGTCTCTCTCTCTTTCTCTCCATCGCCATATTTTTCCAATTACAGCCAGTTGCATAAAGCTCATATTGTTTGCCGTGCGCTCACGTCGGACGACGTATGTACATACATGCCTACATATACATACGTATGCACGTCGCGATAACCGCGTCGCGATGCGATTGCAACTGCCGATAACTCAGACTCTGGTATATGTAATCGTGCCAATTTCGATCGGCACACACGATTTCGCCCCCGTTATCCTGCCGGTTTAATCCTAAACTTGCCAATGTACGTCTCTATCTTTTGCTATCTGGACATGAAATTTCCTAATTGCCTGTCGTATTTCCTGTAATAGCGAATTATCTCTTTCTCATCGTTTAACATAACTATCTTTCATTTTAATCTATGTCAAAAAATTAAAAGGGAAATGTTTTTTTAGCATATGTAATTTCTTGTTGTATATTTTCTTCACATTTTTGAAAATAATTAATTGTAATTGCTGATTATATTTCTTATAATAGAGAATCATCATTATTTATACTACTATCGTTACTATCTTTCATTTTAGTCAACAAAATTTTAAAAGGACATGAAGTTTTTGTATTATATTTGTGAATATATTAATTGCTTATAGTTTCTGTAATAGAGAATTATCATTTATCGTAACTATCTTTTATTTTAATTTATGTCAAAAAAAAATAGAGTTTTTGTATTTTTTAGCATTCATGAATTCTAGCATATATAATTTTCTGTTGTATAATTTTATATATATTTTCTTCACACAGTTTTTTAAAAATTAATCTGGGAATCTGAAATCTCTTTTAATTGTGAGAAAACGCGATAGATTTTTCGAGCTTAATTTAGTTTTGTACGCGGTTTTCTTAAATAATGGACATTAAAAGTCGCACGGCTACTGAATACTTTCGCTGTAACATCGAAGACTGATTTACAGCTCCCACTTTGCATTCGCAATTGAAGAAATGACATAAGTTATCGGCGATTAAATTCACGAAGCGTTTCAAGAGGGAAGAGATGCGCGGGTGTTTAATCAGAATCTTTCGGAAAGAATAATAATTCGGAGATATATAATTTCTTTGACAGAAAATATATTACCAAGAGCGCGATTCTATTAGAATTGAATGGATCATTAAAGACTGAAAATAAAATGTGTGAGCGAGTAAAATTTTTTATTTATTCACATTTAATAGAAAGCGACGAGACCCTGTTAGATAATAAGAAAAGATCGCAACTACATTTACATATAAATAATATGTTAATGCGGTTGTCGGATTAAAATATTTTATATCGTGTTAGTTTCTATAGTCTTATTTTTTCACGCTTTTCATAGTCTTTCTTTATCTGAATGTTATCGCATTAATTAATGAATTATTCTTTTTTAGCAAATTATTTTTATCGCGATTATCTTTAATATTAATCGAGATAACGCAGATATATAATTAACTATACAGTAAATTAATGATCGATAAATGACTTGCGATTATCAACTTTTTGTATACAACCGCATTTTATAAATCTACCGATTTCATGATGTAAAATATTCGGAGAAAGAACGTAATGCGATCTTTATTAATTTTTACGTTTTGAATTTCTATCAAATAAGCTCTATCTATTAAAATTAAACTACAATTAAAAAATATAATTTAAAAAATAACAATTAACAGTAAAATTTACAATTACAATTAAATTATAATGAAACTAAAATCCAATTAAACGTATGCTCTTTATTTACATTGTCTACGCACAACCAGTCAATCATCAGAAAATTACATGCCACGTTTTCATGCCCGGCTCTATAAACTGGTTGTCGAATACGCGACCTCATTTTTGCGAGGTTTAAAGTACTCTTCGATCTTAAAACCAACGAATGTAAGTGGCCAATTTGTTGCAACGATATACCTCTGCACATCAGCGATTGTAATTCAATCAAGTATCATATAAATCTGTCGAATCGTACAGCAACTCTCGCCTGCTCGATGACGTAATTGGAAAAAAGCTTCAGCATTGGTTGAACGCGAGATTTCTGAGATATAAAAAATCGATATTAACGATATCTCGATATAAAAGATCGATATTAACTATATAATCGATATTACGACATTTATAGAAATCTGCAATTTTATTCTCTCTTTCTTTAACTTCTTATCGTTTTTTTATTCACATCAAAGCAAAACTGTAATTTTCTCGCGATGATAAGCGTTTCAAGAGACCGGACGGTGTTTCATATCGATGGGGAATGCGTTGAAAGCCCAGGGTGAACGCTTACCTGATTACATCGTTGTGCAGGTGCATCGGAGCTCGCTTGTAAACCGACCTCCGTCATGGCTTTCATCTACATGTACTGCCCTGCCCTCGCGGCTCTCCCTTTCTCCTCTCCCCCCTCTCACTCTCTCTCTCTCTTTCTCGCTGTTTATCTGTCTCTCTCTCCAAGGTAGATATTTGCAATTTAACCCTCCCTGTTGTAGCCCTCGGCACATCCGGTGGTGCGCGTAACCCTCAGCCATTCACCTCGCCGAGATTTCCGGCAAAACGGTTCGCCTTACCTGGCGAAATCAATTACCACATAACTCGGCTAAATTGTGTCTGCGATGTTGTATACAGAGGGATGCGGCGATACTTTTCTTCGCGACGTAAAAAAAATTAAATGTATTTAAATCGTGAAATTAACTCTCCGAGGACTACAAGAGAGAAATGAAAACGTTGATGCACGATTTTGGGGCATTTTTGTATCTTCTACTACAAATCTAAAAAAAAAACTTATTAATTATCAATCATTTCAGGAGAATTTCATTTCATGCGACGGCATGCGCACTTTTGACGATTTTTATGCGATTTTCGTATTGCGCTAGCAACAAAAAACTCAGACACGCGACAGAATATCGTCGCATTGATTTTCGACATCAATATAAATAAACATGCAATGTTTGTTCGAAAATAATTCAATTAATCGCTTATCGTGTCGTTTTGCATGAAATGTATCTTTACATCGCGTGATAAATTTTATTTGACATTTTTTTTAATTTCTCTGCATACGAACACACAAACACAATATGTGATTTTTAACCAGTATACAGGGTTGTCGTCGATAAGCGGCGTTTAATTTACGAAATAACGGCCGTGAATGGATATGTAATTGTTCCAAAGGAAATGTAATCTCCAGCACAGGACCTTCCTCGCGCGCGATATCTTCCGCCATTCGGCAAGCGTGACGTTTTAATTAAAATCACGACACGTATTACCCCGCGGGACGTTTAATTGCCTACCCTGATTAAATCTGGATGCCAAAACACTTTCCGTGAGAATGATAATTTTTAATTACAGTCGTTTCCGACTGCGCCGCCGCAAATGAAACGTTCTAACGCGCAAAATTGAAGGTCGGGACATCGAGAGACATTATCGCCAGCATTACTACAAATCATTAAATGAGAGGAGCAAATACGTATTTCACGGAATCAGCGAGTTTAATTTGAACGATAGATTTTGCCGATAGATTTCAATTGGACGAGAGTAAGTCTGGAAAGAATAATATAACATTGACATTAAAAATTTTCGCCAAAAAGGAGAAACAGAATATTAACGCATATTAATAAAAGCGAAAAAAAAAGAAAAAAAAGAAACGAGAAAGAGATTCGAATAGTGCGGGATTTAATCCACGCATTAATCCCGCGCTGTGTATGTATATGCATAGATTCGAATGAAAACGCGGGGCGTCGCTCTTCTCGTATTTTCCGCCCCGGCTCTATCTCCATATTTCAGCGAAGTGCACTTAACGTCAAGTGTAGTCGCGGATTCGACGGAACAAAAGTGATGCATCGGCCGGTGACATATTTTCGATTGTATGGATATCGCGTCTTTATCGCGCCCCGGGATATCATGTATTATTTAAGCGATTCCATCAATTAAAACTTGACACACCGTGTTCTGAGATGGTTCCGTAATTAGAGTCGTAAATCGATTATGAATTATATTTATCGAGAAAAAAAGAGGTTTATCGAGTTTGCTGTCAAAGATAATGTCTGACGGAGTTTTATTTTATTTTTCTTATTATCTTTCATATAAGAAAATTTTACTAATTTTCTGTTTCACCAGTCGCGCGATATATTAACTTGCGTCTTTTTAATGAAGCTAATAAAATAATATATTAATATAATATTACATTCAATGATACATCATTCTTTCAATTTTGTAAATCGTATCGTGATCATAAATTATAGAGTGATATTTAGATAATCACCAATGTATTCTCGTTAGCCTTCTCCCTATTAAGGGAAAGTAACAAGATATATATCTTTCCTACTGATGGTGAGAGAGAGAGTGAGAGAGAGAGAGAGAGAGAGAGAGATATCGCAGATAGGGCGAGGAGGCGATAAAATATCGCTACTAATGCGAAACTGTACTAGGAGAATCAGAAACGCTTCCTGCCGGCGAGAAGGAACCAATAAGACAAAAAGCTTTCTAGACATCCTTATTGGTTTCGACCTGGCGAGGACCTATCGGTCCTCGCAGAGGCGTCGAAAAATGCAGGAAGACGCGAAATCTCTCCTTCGACGTCTCTCTCCGAGGCGACGCATTAACCCTCCCTCGCGAATTCGAATGCATCGTCATTAATGAATCACGAGTCTCATCTCAATTTCTTCTCGAATTTAATAAACCGGAAAAGAGCCTCCCATTCTCCAAAGTACGAGATTTTCCATATTACTCAATTATCTTCCGCAAGATTTCTCTAGAGGGATGTTGGGACTAAAAGATGAGAGATAAAGCTAATTATATTATATAATATCTTTCAAATGGGATTATTAAAAATATAATTTCAATCTTGAGGAATTTATATGATTGAGTTCACTAAATGTATATCTAAAAAGTTTATTTGCATAAATTTATAATATAATTATTATATTAATTATAAAATATAATTATATATATATATATATTATTAGTATTATATTATTATGTTATTAAATGTAATTATAACATTATTATATCATATTATAATTAATATAATTGTTATAATTATAATGATAATGTGTAAAATTTATTATTATCCTAGCAATTAATTGTATTATTCCATCTCGAAATATTTTCAAAACTCATTCGACCATCAATCGTTCCGTGTTTTATTGCAATTGTTAGATTAAAGTATCCCGTACACAATCTACTGAAGAGACTTTTAATTTAATTGTTTCGCGTATATGTAAATTAAAAACGTTCTCGCGCGTATAATATACGGGCAATGCACGTGGTATCCGGGAGATCGTAATATTCTTTATTAATTTTCGTGCCCGCGCTTACACACACATACACATACACGCTTACGTCCTTACAACGCGATTATCGCGTAGATTCCAACTTTTGGCGAGCGCGAGGAACGTGAAAATCCTCGAAAATGGTCGGTTGTACACAAAGGCGTCCGCAAGATTTTTTCCAGGAAAGGAATAAGGGGCACAATTAATTTTTTTTGTTTATATATATTTTTTTTTTAATTAAATTTTTTTTATTTTGTTCTTTTTTTTTAATTAAATGTACAAATAAAGGGAGAGCAAATGCTTAATTTTTTACTGATTCCAGGAGGAGAGAGAGGCAAATGCCCTCTTACCCCTCTCCTGCGGACGCCAATGGTTGTACATTGTTTAGGTACATTAGGAGCCGTGAATAAGCATGTGTGCAATATGGATGTCTCGCGAATGGCGAGGAAAATTAAAAGTCAGGAATTGTCGCGCAACGACGCACGATGACCTTGAGATATGTACGTGCAATTTTCGACGGTTAAATTCACGTGACGCCTCGGCGTCGTCGCGTGGCCGGCTCTGGAAGTCGGGCCGCCACT
The DNA here is from genome assembly GCF_030444845.1 of Prenolepis imparis. NCBI lineage: Eukaryota > Metazoa > Arthropoda > Insecta > Hymenoptera > Formicidae > Prenolepis > Prenolepis imparis. The sequence goes on from NW_028141165.1 coordinate 8,144,640, forward strand.
TTTGGCGAAAATTCAGCATATTTTTGCATAACACCGGCCCCGGGGTTCCCGCATGCTTTTAGCCCCTTCTCCCCCGCTCTTGCCCCTCGGTCACGCGGCTTTATTATACGATAAAGCCGCGCCAGTTGCCGCGCCCGGAGCCGCTGTTGCGGGATTCAACGCGAAAACGATGCGCGTTTCGCCCTTTTCATCCGTTTCCCTCCACCCTTCTTCGCCCTCCGACCACCCGTGAAGGGGAGGAGGGGGCGCCTCGTCGTTCTTGTTGCTTTTTGCGGTAATTAAAAACAGACGCGAGCCCTTCTCCCCACATTGCACCTCCGAAAACATTGCGCGCGTCAGGAGAAAGCAAGATAAAACACATCGTTAGTCATAGTTTCCACCCTCGAGAGATAGATATTAAAATGGCGAAAAAAGGAGTCAAAAATAAAAAATCACGATTTTTATTGTTGGATATATGTATAATTTTTATCGAAGCGCATAATATATTGAAAAGACATTTTCGGATTATTAAGTCGAAAATCGATTCGAGGGCAAAAAGAGAGAAGGGAAGAGGAAGAGGAAGAATATAGTCGTAGGGACTTATTACACCCGAATTTCTAGCATGCACTGGAAATGTCGATTTCGAGAGTACGGAGAGAGAGAGAGAGTCCCGATTAGGGCGCCGTTTACATCGGGTTTCGTACAAAGCACTGCGATTCGAACTCCGATTCGGCAATCCCGGACACTAAGCGGCGGTATAGGACCGAGTGGGATTTAACCGCGGATTTGCTCGGAATTTCTACAAGACCTGGCGTCCTGGTGGGTATAACTAGCAGATCGACCACGTACATATACATATGTACATTACATACATGCACACACAAGAGAAAGAGAGAGAGAACAGACTGATCTTGATCAAAGCTCGACCAAAATTATTGGGGATCTTAGGGTCGCATCACTAGCATCTATAGAGAAGATCATCGATTTCTCTCGACATATCCTGTGTCTTTGTCGTGAAAATGGAGCGGAAGATTTCTTAAAGAATTCTGAATTCTCTCGATTTAATATTCAGATATTCTGTTTGATGTCGTATATTTATCTTCGAGTAATAATATTTATATCTCTCTCTCGAGAGAGTTTTGCATTCGTTCGAAGACCTATATATTATATATATGTATATTTTCATTTTCCCAATACATATTCATGGAAAAATTGAAATAAAATCCTTCACGAACACAGAGCGCCTCGAATCGCATTGATAATTTAACGGAAAATTCATCTTAAATAGATGTATATTATCGGACGATGCGGCAAGAAATTTAAAACACACCGAGAGGAAAATCGCGACGTTAAACGAATAAAGATCAAGTAAATCGTCTCGCTTTACGGAAACGCGCTTCACTCCGTGAAAGCGTCGGAGGGAAAAAAAATCGGAAGGCAAAAGAATCTGCGAGAAAGAAAGAGAGAGTCTTTCCCCCCTTCTCCTTCACCCCTGGACAGAGAAAAGCGCCGGGAATTAAACTGTAATCCGTCCACGATTATCTCGCTGTTGCAGTACTTTCGGCGAAGATTTCGCGCCCTATTATTCGCGTCTCGCGAAATCCGCGTTAACGTTAACGCGGCTGCGAGAAAGTAACAGCCCTCTTTTTGGCCGCGGGAGATCGATCGAGAGGAAGCCCGGAAGAGAAAACGCGCGGATAGGCTCTCCTGTGAATAATTTGCGGCCGTGGAATTTGCATCTGATGCGCAACAACACAGAGAGCTTTCCGACTCGAGCGATATTTTCGCGGAAAACGCTGTCAAAGCAGGGACGTTGTAAAAGAAAATTTTCATATAGGATATCTCGAGAGAAGAGGAGACAGTCTATTTTTGATCCGCTCGTCGTTCGTGAATTTTAACCCTTCTGTCAATGAACGAATAACAACATTAAATGTCAAAATGTTTGTATTCGGAAACTCCCTTAAAATATAATAGGAAAGAATGTTTAATATCCAATAGCTGCTATAATAAAGAAAAATACCAAGATTATTTGGATTCGCACGCGATTCTGAAAATTTAAGTTTCAAGATGACAAAATTTTATCCTTTATTTTTATCAATACAAAAATTAATTAATTAGATTTTTAATTTTATTTTAATAACAATTTTTATAATTTTAATAATTATAATTTTATTTTAATAATAATTAATTTTGTTTTATTTTAATAATTTTTATTATTTTATTTTATAATTATAATAGTTATATTATTGCAGTGCAATGTTGTCGTAAACACATTGACACCCGGGTATGTTGACAAAAGAGTGAAAAATGTACATTGACAGAAAGGGTTAATCCAGAATTCGACGATAATAATTACAGAATCTCTCGGCGCGTTGAAGTCACTTTGAGATATCGCGAGATGAAAAGGCTAATGAAAAGACAAATCTTAATTTCTTTCGGAAAATGAAGATTATCTGTCTCCACTGTACATTATTCTTCAAGATATCCTGTGTGTCTACGAATGTAAGTGTAAAGGTAGAATAATTCGCTGACGACGTCACCTCCGGGCGTCATACTTCCATTTTCGCAACTACATCGAATTAGTTCGCTCCAGTAAGGCAAACGTAAGGAAAAGATGTGTGTGTGTGTGTGTGTGTGTGTGTGTGTATGTGCACATTTATATATGTATATGTATATGTATATATACGCAACCTCGGCGTCTCGTGACTTATCGTGGCACGTCACGTGTTATCCGATATCAGAGGAGTTACGAGGATTATCAGCGCTAGTTTCCATCGCGCGGCGGTACTTTGCGGTAACGCGAACATTTCGCTTTTGATCTCGACGTTCCTAAGACTTAATCCCTTCAATGGGAGGTTAACGCTATTTTATCGCCGGATATGGAAGATTTGTTGAAACGCCGGAAGGGAGAGAGAGAGAAAGAGAGAAACGTGTGCCGAAAAATATATATATATATATATAAGAGAGGGCAAAGCTTTATATAAATTTATGTAGAGAAGACCAGCCCGCACAAAACTTTACCACGAGAGACTGTAAAATTTTCGAGCCTTTATACAAATACAATTCCCAAAAGTTAAACGCGAACACGAAGATGCAAAATCCTGAAAATTGGGAGGATTCTAAATTAGAGGCTGAAGCATTTAAGAAACTTTCGCGGCTTAAGGGCGAGAAGGGAAGGTGGAGTAGCATTTTAGAAATTATGCAAGATACTGAGATTTCTAAACTTCTCTTAGCACGGAACTTCAGAGACCAAAAATTGAAGAAACTTTCTTAAATTCTCATTTTAAGCGCTCACTATCGCCGGCAGCTGGCGTGTATAAAAAGAGATTCCAAAAATCTAGAATAAATCCACCGACAGAGTACATACGATGTTCCAAGTCGATACTCATAGTATCGATATGAGCGGAAACCCGTTGCATCCGCGAATACAGCAAGAGAATCTTGACGTCGCGTCAGAATCTTGAGGGAGCAATCTTCAATGTTTAACGGGGAGGAACAGCTTCGCGCGAGAGAGATTACGAGAAAAATAGGGGAAATATTTGACGCGCCGCCCGATAATACATACTATATACTATATACCATATGCGCGGTATTTTCGCGCGAATCGACACGGACAGAGAGATGGAGAGAAAATCACGCCCTTATGTATTATATTTTCAATACACGACGATATCTCGGAGCTCCGAGATCGGCGATTTTATGCGGAAAATATATACGGAAAATACGCGCGAATGGAGAACGAACTTGACCGCTCGCGAAGTCCAATATATCCGAAGATTTTCTCGCACCTGCGGTAAAGAAAGCCGACATATATAGGTCATCGATGACATTTGCTTTTCGCAAAGTCGGGAAACAGCTTTGGCGAAACAGACGGTGGTTTGCGCGATGGTACGTATGAGATTTGTTTCACGTTACACACTTTTTTTTTAAACAGAGAATTTTCTTTAAGAAAAATAGCAAGATCAATTGAATTCACACGCGATTCTGAATTTAAGATGGCAAAATTTAATTCTTTATTTTTAATAATAATTAGATTTAGTTTTTTTTTTAACAGAGAATTTTCTTTAAGAAAAAGATTATTGGATTCACACGAGATTTTAAGAATTTAAGCTTCAAGAGAAGATGATAAAAATTTAATTCTTTTATTTTAATAATAATTTTTATAATTTTATAGATATATATAATTTTACAATTATAATTTTATTTTAATAATAATTAGATTAATTAGATTTTTAATTTAAAACGCAATTTGGATATGCATTGGCTTGTCTAATCGAGATAAAAACGGCCGAATAAACCTTTTTTTCTTCGTATCGAGTTGAAATTCCAATTCCCAGCGGCATTACATTCGGATATGAAATTTCCCCGATGGAATCTTGTATCGAAATGCGAAATGTGTAGCAGGGATATGCGTAATAAATCTTGCGTGTATCGGAGGCAAACGGCCATTGCTGCGTTCCTACGACGGGACGAAACAAAGCGAGGGATCGCGCCGGCATTGTCGAAGACCCGTCGCGCCGGACGCGGTCCCGATTTAGTGCCTGCGTTTCAGTTTAGCTTCTGAATCAGGTGACAAATGGAAAACTGCGCGCGTGCACGTAACGCGCGACTCTTAAATAAATCGTTTGCGCGCTCGCAGCAAGCGTTAATCGATCGATCGCGACACGGTAAACGTCGTAAATATCCGTAACCATCAAGAAAGAGAGACGCGAAACGAAAAAAACATCACCCTAAATCCGACCCTTAAAGTTCTTAATCCGTCGATAATCGCGTCACCATTTGTTAGTCTTTATTAATCTCGTTATTATTTGTAGTCATAGCAGTGGGATAGAAAAAATATACTTTTCCATAAAATATACTAATTTACAAAAAAAAATTTCACTATTTGGAATTAGACAGTGTTTATATAGATTTTTGGATGTTGAAAACGATATCGCAAGTCAATTTTCATCAGCACATCAGACTGAAATAATTAAGGTTTAATATGCAAAAAATTGGTTTTTTTCTTTTTTGTAAAAAAAATCAACGTTACTTTGAAATTTTAATCAGAAGTCATGAATGCATTCCTTATAAAATGCATTTTTTTAATTTCGATATTTTACTTTTGACATCTAATCCAGATAATTTTCAGATAATTAACCTTTTTTACAAAAAATCTCAAATATCATAAAAAAGCCATTTTTTTAACATTAAACCTCAATTATTTTGGAAATCTTGACATGCTAGTGAAATTTGGTATCGTTTTCAATACTCAAAAATTCATAAGAAACAAACTGTCTAATTTAAAATAATTTTTGGCTGTAAACTAATGTTATCTGTGTATTCAAAGTAATTTTGTAAATTTTTCTCTTCGTATACATATATATTTTTATTATAATATCATATTATGACGATCGCACAAGGACATGGAATAAATATTCGTCAAAAATGTCAGATGTATAAATAAAATATTTCGCTTGTATTTCGCAATTACGTTCTACAATTTGTAGCTTGATTATTTGCAGGGCGCAAGTTTAAATTAGCAAATTTCGCGAATAATAATTAAATTCGCCGATCGATGAATTCTCTCGGATCGTTGATCGTGTAAACGGATGTGCTAATTAAAAATTTAATGTCGACGCGAGTAGAGAACTTTCCGCATGCGGTCGAAAAAGAGAGACGAGAGAGAAAAAAAAGACAGTTTGTGAAATTTTGAGAGGAAAAACAGACTCTAGTTTTCTCGCGCATGTAAATGGCAATCCAAAAAATAATCCTGAGTATTTCTCTCTCTAATAAAAAAAAAAAAAACGATGATCGTATTTGAAAACCAAAAGAACTTTCTCAATCTCATCCTCCATTTCCGGACACCATCATCCTTTGCATAAGAAATTTTTTTCGAACTATTTTTCGGACCGGAAACGAGGGAAATCGCTTTCCGTCCCGCGAGAAACAACGCTTGGCCAGTCGAGTCTTAATAGAGGAAAGAGAGAGAAATGTCCATTTCCCTTATTTCTGCGAAAAATCTCGGAGGGATCTCCCTTCGGTAATTGCACAATAAATATATAAGAGGGGACGTTATCAAATTTAGTCATTACGTCCCCCATTCTCTCCAATGCTAGTCGTTCCCTTCGTTTGTGTTCGCCATCAGAAGGTCTTAATAGCCACTGCGACAATCCAAATTGCGTGGCAAAAGTCTTGATCCAGGATCTCTTTAAGATCCAATTAAAAATTTCGACTCGTTATCGCACAGTTTTGTATAAATAAGGATAACTGAAGATTATCTAAATCATAATAAAAAACTGCACTATTTTATGCTATAAAAAGGTAATAGAAAAAAAGAAAGTCAATTTCGCGATGTCATTACATGCTAATTGTAAGGTATTTCCTGCCGCACAGAAAAAAATATTAGTGCTGAATTTTAAATATCCTATGGTAAAAATTTTTAACTATAATTCAACGGAGAATTTTCTACTAAATTATAACTTAAAAATATTAATTAAAATTATGACATAGCTTTTAGGAATTATAATTAAATTGCAGGTGTAATATACGAATATCTAAAATTTAGCTATGGTAACTAATATTTTTTTTCCATGAGCACTGAAATTTTAAAGAGACCTTGTTTGGTCGAAAATTATGAAGACAGAGGAAATATTTCGATTTTAAATTTATGTATATAAAGAAATGTTTTCATTCATAAAGAAATGCGATTACGAAGAAAGGTAAACATTGCGTACAACGGACGTAATATTTCATGCATAAATCCAGGGACGCGTGACGTCACTTTTTTTGTCCTCCCCCGAATATAGTTCGCATTCTCGAAAATAATGCGCGCTTTGCCGAAAAAGAAATGATGAAAAGATGAACGGGGGTGGGCGAAGAGAAGGGAAAGGACGGTCTCTCGGTGTGTATATTTACCTCCCCCCCCTCGTATATGCATACGCACACACAACACGAGCCAAAGTCGACGCGCGAACGGAAGAGTTTCGAGAGAAGAGCCGAGATTTTTCTCCGAAGAGATTTTCCCCGGATCGCATTTTCCAGGCGAACTAGCTCTCGCGCGCCTCTCGTGTTTCGCCGGGTTTTATCGCCTGCGAGATCCGCTCTCTCCTCGAGAGGGACAGACGGCGCAACTAGAAGCCGTCGTCTACGAACGCATGAGAGAAGGTACGAGGTATAAATACGTATATACACACAGGGGTATTTTATGTACGAAACATTTCGCTATTTTTCTTTTTTTTTTTTTTTCTTCGCGCAAAGAGGAACGCATCCAAGCGTAAGGCATCTCGCTCGAGACGATTCGAAAGACGAGATCCCGTATGATCGAGAAATCGAAATCTGCGATAACACGATACTATCGCGTTTCTTTTTTTTTTTTTTTCTCGAAGTTACGCTGAAACGAAAGGAAGAAAACAGAGAAGACTGGAACCCTTTCTCGCGGATTTTCGCGATCATTAGGGAGAAAATTGCGAAAGAATTGAAAAATAAGAATAAATAAATTCGAATACCTAGTGCATCATGTGATTTTTTAAAATTACGCATCGACACGTATTCTTATATATTTCATAATAACATATTAACTTATAATAATAAAAGCGCACTGATTCGCTCCTGATTCCTATTCTTCTTTTCATTATAAAGTGAGCTTCGGCGTAACAACGAATGCAATTACTATCCGAAATCGCGAAAGGCTACTTTTGCACAGTTTCGGGCGAGTTTTTTGCCGTTGGTAATTATTAGAATGAGAGGGAGGGAATGTAGGAATGTAGCGGGCGAATTTCACCCTCTTGCTCAGCCATTTCGGTAATCGCGTTGGCACTGAAAAAGCTTTAAAGTATATAGTCGAAAAACTTGACCGAGCGATGCAATTACGATTAAGATAATTATTGTAAATGTTAGGTCGCAAAATATGGAGAACGCACTTTGTGGATTTGCAAACACATCTCTTTAAGGATATTCGGCGAAATTTAATCGTCGAATCGCGCGCCACCATCGATAATAGCACAACATTTTGCTTTATTATAAAATAGCTCGAATATTTCTTAATATTAATTTCAATTGCAAAATGTAACTGTGAATGAGAAAAAAATGCCTCATTTCAAATATTTTCGCTATTATGTAATAATAAATTAATTAATTAATTAATAAGCGATAATAAATAATTTAAAAATGTTTAATTAATAAATAATAATGAAATAAATAATAATAATAAATTATGTTATATAATAAATTGTGAATCTCCGCAAATATTTTCAACGTACGATATAATTTTGTGACACATTTCATATCTGCCTTCGCATATAATGCCTCGTGTAATCGGAAAATAAAATTTCGCGGGGGGAAAATATGCACTTTCGTATATATGAATCTATCAATGCGAAATGATACGCGGTATTATATTGCTTGTCCAACTTTGCAAACAGCAACGGTGAAGCTCACGGAAAATTATGAATATTCATAAAAAAAACGTGTCGGGAAGCGTGACGGAAGGACGATAACATAACGTCGGGAATGTAAAAGCGACCTCGAATGTTCCGTAATATCGGAATATCGCGAAAAGTATACGTTCGCGTTATCATAAAAACTGCGCCCTTAAATATAACGACGAGGAGAAAATATCGAACCAATTCTACATCCACGCTTCCTTCCAATGAAATGTTGAAAAATTAGAAATTCTAGTCAGTCATAACATAAGATCTCGCAAAAAATAATAGTGCAAAATAATTTAAATATAGGAGTAGGATATAATTTAAATATCGAAAATTTTAATTTATTCACAAATTAATTTTTATAAATAACTTTTTATCATAAATAAACGAATAAAAAATCGAGACAAAGTTCCGACTTTTCTATTCTCTGCGCCAGCAGTTTTTTCCTTGTATAAGACTTTCAATTATCAGTGCCATCGCACGCTGCGCGAGCGGGATAGACACGCAAAAAATTTGATCGGCAAGCTTCATGGGGAAACTTTAATCTCGCGTTGAATGGCAGAGAATCCGTAGTTATATAGCGTCGCAAAATATTTTCGCCGGCGAAAATTTACGTGCCGATAATCGCGACGAGGAGAGCCGACAGGAGGGAAGAAGTTTCTCTGACAAGGCATTTATCAGCATTTCCCGGTGTAATGGATGATGATAGCAATAATGACATTCGAGCGGAATATTTGCACGTAAGACTCTGTCGTCTTCTCTTGAGATGACAATCGTGTCTACGCATAATTTGGAGGTTTCGCACAGTGTGCAATTTATTTTCTTTTTGTTGAACTGTAATAAGTCTTATACATTTTTTTGTATTATATACAATTATTTAAATTGTTTCCTTCTTTCTTCTATACCGCGGTTAAAACACGATAAAATAATTTTTTTTGCAACAGTAAAATTCTTAAAATTATGATGGAGCAATTTAGAAGCTGGAATTATATTCAATGTCCAAAAGACCATGAGAAATAGTCATTCTTTTTTTTGTGATTTTTTTTGGTTGAACTGTAATAAGTCTTACACCATTTTTTTTCAATTGCATATAAAATATTTTATAAGACTTATTACACAATTCAACAAAAAAAATCACAAGAAAGAAAATAATCAGTAAACGAGCGATTTTTATTTCATTCAATAAATTTTCTCAAAGACTGCGTAATTTAGAAAAAAAATTAATTAATTAAACAGAATTTAATGGTGAAAATTAAGATCGTGAAAAGTTGTAGAATAATTTATCATCATCGAGGATAATCCATCGCGTAATTATTAAATATTTTAAAAGGGTAATTGTGTCGTTTAATAAATTATTTAAATTGGCTCATTTATAGCTCATTATTAAATTATGTATAATAGAATTAGAATATTACCAGACTTTTTTTCGAGATCGATTCGAAAGAAAAATGAAAGAAATCTATATAAAGACCTTCCCCCTCTGTGTAAGCTATAACAAATGGCGCATAAAAAACGGGTGAGTGGAGAGCGAGTTTTCGAGCGAGAGGGTACAAGCGTTTATACGAGCGTATCCCAGTTTTCGAGTATCAAGGTCGAAGCTAAAGAAACTGTGTCTCGTACTCTGGGATTTCAGATCCCGGAGAAATTGTTGGAAATGACGCAAGGTCATGGACGGGGAAGAGAGATGAGCGATATATATCATGTCTGGCTATATACTGTCTTTTTCTACTGACAAGTGGAAATTCGCGAGATTATTTCATCGCTAATTAGCTCCGAGTCACCCGCACGCGCATCATTAATAATTATTTATTCCCGTTGGATCATAAATTTTATTATTATAGGATGAAAAAGCTGTTCCGCGAGGATCGTTACATTATATAATTTATAACATCGTTGCGAGATGCGCGAGCGCCTCATGGTATCTCGAATAAGTAATTCATCTCTGGGATGAAAATTAATTCCGTAAAAATGGAAGATTGAAAATATTTTCCTTAGCCCGTTCTTCAGCGTAGTCATTAAAAGTCGAATATTTTCACATGGATATTTGCATAACGCAGATCTAAATTATGAATATAATTTTCCAAGTTAATCCGAAGAGATAGAGAAAGCACACATATACGTATATGCGGCGCATCTTTCTCGTAATATTTCTTCGCAATAAGTCAACTTTCCATCCATCATTGAACTTTCCACCAACAGTCTCTCTCTCTCTCTCTCTCTCTCTCGATAATTAGCTAACTACGTGATTCTATGATATAATCCTAAGGATACAATTCTGTCGATGAATACATTTCGTGGATTCGTTCCGCGTCGCTGACTTGAGGGAAAAGTGAAATTAGTCAAACGCGGGATGTACCATCGTCAGATAACCATCTCCCGCAGCAGGGATACAAGAGGTGGTGGCCGTTGTTAGAGACCTTAATTAAGGATCCTCAAGCACCGATATTCCCTTCCTCCCCCGCCTTCCCTCTCGCCAACCGTGCTAAAGCCGTCTGTGATCCTGCGGAGACGAGATTGTCGGGCCTGCCATAGGTCAAGAGTGGCTCTCTCGACACGGGACGGGCGCGGAAACGAGACGCGTACAATGTACATCGTTACACAATGTGTACCCCTATAGCACCGCGATATTGGAAACGTCGGTCGCTTCGGACAAAAAGCACCCCCTTCACGTGAGGTTTCCTGTCACGTCATCGACTGGAACGTTTGGAAAGACGAGCGTTGAATCACACTGCATCGTGACAACGTTGTTTAAATCGCATCTATTAATCCGTACAAGTCGCAGATAAACTTTATCATTTATTTATCGAGGACAGAATTTTATTTAATATATTTTGTCAAAGTTACAAATAAAATAGACACGAGAAATAATAATAAAGTCTCTCGAAATTTATGTTTATAAGAATTGTGAAAAATTATACTTGAACTTAATTAATGGGCTAATAAAAATAAAATGCGAAAAACTATTGTTTATCAAGAACAGAATTTACTATATTATATAATGTAATATATTTTATCAAAATTAAGAAATAAACGTAAAATGTGAAATAAGAATAATAAAGTAAAATGATATCGCTTGAAATTTATATTTAAGAAAAATTATACTTGAATTTAATTAATGGACCAATCAAAGTTAAACGTACGAATTATAACCGGATATCAAAGTACGAAAGATAGATAAGTACGAATTATAACCGGATATCAAAGATCAGAAAACCATTAAATTTTTATGATGATAAATATAGCTGTGTATTTAATCTGAGAAATTTTATTAATAACGACGGGTAGAGAGAAATCTCCTGAATAGATAATTATTTTAAAAACCTATATTACTTCCAAGTTCATTGAAATATATATATATATATATATATATATATATATATATTGAATTGATTCATATATATATGTTCCACTTTACTTAAAATATATATGTTCCACTTTACTTAAAATATTGAATTTTTATATTTAGAAAACATTATAACCATTTAAATCTGTTACATGTAATGTGTGTAAATATGTACTTATTCTCATTTATAGATATTAGCACAATAATTTATTAATTCCTTTCTCGAAGAATTTTGGAGGTTTTAATATAAAAAAGTTTTTTACATATTTATCGACCTCAGCAATAAATAAAATAATTAGATGCTCTGGATAATGGATAACTTTCTTAGAAGAAGTGATTAATTGTCTATTAAATGATTAAATCGTCTAGCTTTTTTATGAATCACAATCCAATAAATGTATATAAATTTTGAGAGACTTTATTATTTCTACTTCGCATTCTACGTCTATTTTATTTGTAATTTTAAACAAGAATATATTAAATAGAAAATTCTGTCCTTGATAAACGAAAGATAAATTTTGCTTGATTGTGTCTGCGACTTGCGGATTAATATAGATGCGATTTAAATAATATATATTATGTATAAAATATGTTGTATATGAACAGAATTTTCTTGTTATGCAACAAAGCAACATCTCCTGTTATGAACAATCCTATTATGCAACAAGCAGCTGGATCGGACGGGACACCGATAGCAAGTAGCCTAAATATTGCGAACTAGGTCGCGAGCTTTGAAACGCATTGAAATTTCCGCGGAATGTCAAGGTCGAGCGTTGTCCACGCGAAAAGAATTCCCGAGAGCACGATGTCGAAATACGGAGATATCCCAACTATGCAATGGGAATGGAATGCGGCATCCGGAGAAGTCGGGGTATTCAAGAAGTCGTTGCGCGAATAGTCGACCGCGTAAAGTTTCGTCCTTTCGTCTGCCCCGAAGCTCTTCCCTCGAGCTTACATTTTTGCGTCCTGAATTTAGGTCAACGAGCCGAGAAACCCCCTGACGGTCTCATCTCGTCGGATCTTGATGAACACGTTCTGTCCTTGCGAGGCGAATATAAGCGAAAGACAAGATTCACACGTGATACGAAATTCATAAGGTTGTAATACGACCGATGAAACTGAATGCGAGACGTGATACGAAAATAAGTCGCGATAGTCGATCTTTTTTCGAAGATATTCATCGATTTCGAGCAATAAAGAAAATGAGATCGAAAGCTCTCGTCTCGTAAATCAAGTTTAGAAGGAATGCGAATTAATAATGAAGAGTTTGAATTTAAAATAGATTTAATTTTTGCAAAATTTTAATTTAAGACTTACTTAATTATCGAAATATGTATTTGATTGAAAAAATATGACGATTCGTCTAATTATCATTAAGGGGCAAAGAGGAAAACATCTTGTAATAACATGTAATATGTTATTAAAATATTATTATCGACATTTTAATAATATTCGTGTGCATGAAACTTGAATGACAGATGTAACTGTATAAATCAAATAATCTCTACTCTCACGTAGATAACGAAGTCACGAATTAACTAATATATCGATCACACTATAAATTTTGTATGACGTATCCCGGAGTTTACATTTTCATAAAGACATAGCATCCGTCTATTCGAATGACATCGCTGGCATCTCCTGTAAAGAGAGTCATCATAGCAATCATCCTTAAACGAAACATTTCCGGCACATTAATGACTTTAAATCTTACAAGAAATCTTATATATATAAAATTATATATACAGGGTATATCAGACCACCCGTCTACCCCTTTTATTTTGGAAACGGCTCAAAATGATGAAAACCGATGAAATACATGTTTAATTATTTCGAGAGACTAGTTTTTTAAGGGGGTTTTAATGGTTTGTCCCCCCAAGAGAGTGCCCCAAGAAAATCCCAACTTAAAAATTTTTAATGGAACCATCCATATTGTAGTATATCGTTTAAAAGAGCATAAAAAAAGAAAATTTTTGGCGCAAACCGGAGATTGATACGTTGACCCGTTCAGAAGTTATTTAGAATGAAAGTTCAAAAAAGGCCAATTTCAAAAAATCATAACTATCATTTAGAAAATTCTAAAAAAAAACGTTTGAGGTGTGAAAGTGTTCATCTTTTTAAGTTCTTTCCATAAAAAATTCAGATTTGACCTTGATGTTATTTTCAGTTCAAAAAAGAAATTTAAGCAACTTATTAAATTCACGTCTTGTTTGAATTTCTTTCTCAAATTGAAAAAAAAAAAACTTCAAGATTAAATCTAAATTTTTTATGAAAAGGACTTAAAAAGACAAACACTTTTACACCTCAAACGTTTTTTTAGAATTTTTCAAATGGTAGTAATGATTTTTTTTAATTGGCCTTTGTTAAACTTTGATCCTAAATAACTTCTGAACAGGTCAACGTATCAACCTCCGGTTTGCGCCAAAAATTTACTTTATTTATATCCTTTCAAACAATATACTACAATATGGGTGATTCCATTTAAAATTTTTGAGTTGGGGTCTCCCTGGGGTACCTTCTTAGGGGAACAACTATCAAAACCCCCTTAAAAGAGTAGTCCCTCGAAATAATCAAACACGTATTTCGCGATTTTTCATAATTTTGAACCATTTCCAAAATAAAAGGGGTGGACGGGTGGTCTGATACACCCTGTATAATATTATTAATAAAATATTGTGTAAAAATTTCGGAAAAAAATTTTGATAAAATTTTTTGCTTACATAATAGTTAATTTTTTTTAAATTAAACGTTCATGATATCAAATGTGCGTAATACTTGCGATACAATATGTGCAAATCTCTTTTGTTACACACGCAAATAATTTTAAAAAATCGCGACATTTAACGGTAGAAAAATTTGGCTGTGATACATGTGAAAATATTTTGAAGGAGCTTTATTTCTTCAAGAGTAAGAAAGACAATAAAATGAGAATAGAAGATGCGGATGAATAAGACGCTAAGCGTGGAACAATGATATCGTCACGGTCTCCATTACAATCAGCCGCGTTATTGTTCCAGTTGGGCGGTGAACCGAATCTGGAAAAGGCGGTAGAGAGAGATTAAGGAAGAACAGATGCGAGATCGCCGAGAAATTAGCAAACACGCGCGAATCATCCCCTCTCGAAACGAAACCGCCATCCCTCTCGCGCGGACGCGCGAACAAAACGTCGAAAGTCTTTGTCCGAATTCTGACTTGAAGTCCTGAAACTTCGTCGGAAAGCGCAGTCGGTGAATCAAGACGGACTCTCGAATTGACCGAGATGCTGTTTGTTCCCCGAGACAAAGATTCCCAAAGTCTGCCGGGAAGGAGAAGATTCTACAAAGGATCTATCTCTCCTTCTTGACTTGCAGTACTGAATCGTCGTTTAAGGAACAACTGACTAATAGCAACTGTAGTGCAACTGCCATCAGCAACTTGGAGTTGAGAGAGCGTTTCGCAATTATTAATTGTCAGACTAAGTTTCAAGATATGCTGTAAATGAAATCGAGACTAAAGATTTAAATCGAAAGTACATCAACATTATTTTATTAATTAAATTATATATTATAATTTAAGCGTGTAATTTTTTTCTTATATTTTTTTCGGTGCTCTTTTATAGCATCTTTCATTGTTAATAGTTAGAAAATTCTGATTCTCTTCATCAATCTGTATATCATTCTTTCGAAGTTTTCTGCCTTTTTTGAAGAGGCAAGATATACATTAGGATAAAAAGGGCGAAATCCCATGGCGATCTGAGACTCCTGCGAAATCCATGGCACGGTCATTTTCACCGGGGTGCATTTCGAGACCGTACAAGTGTCGCGTATAAAGCCGGGCGCGGCTCCTGTCTCTGCTAAGTGCACCTTCGCAGCAATTACCATCCATTAAGCAGATAATTCGATCCCGTAAGGCCGGAGAGCAGAGAGAGAGGGTGGACGTTCTCAAGGATCGCGACCCAACCCAATCATATCAACTGAGTAATTACTGGCAAGTCGGAAAGAGCGGGGGAGAATCGTGCCTTCGTGATATTAAAATCGGTAGGAAAGTGTCGAAAAGTCTCGCGGAAATTCGCGCGTTTCATCTATAAAATTCGGAGAAAATTATTTCAGAAAATAATGTTACGAACAACGTCACGAAACGGAGATCAGAATAATATCGAACATCTCTCTCTGTTGGAATTCGGATTGCTAGAATATGATAGTTGGAGTGAATAATAAACTATAATTGAAGATTTCCGGAATAATAAATAATAAATATCACGTAATAAAAAAATTTCCTTAACATCTATCACACTTGGAAAATACATTATTCAACGGGAAACACCGTATAAAATAGCACGTATCAATTTGTATGAAATTGATGAGATTAATAATAATGCTACATACTCGTTCCGTGATTGAAATTCTCGTATATCGATTTGTTTAATCAACTTTTATTCACCTGCCGACATCGTTAGGGGGAATATCATTTTGTCTTAAGCCGAGCAACGGAATAAACCTAACTACAGTGAGAAATCCAATAACGTGAGACGGAACAGTATATACAGATGCGTTATATATACATGAATATATATGTATATGTATATACGCGTGGGGGCGACGTGGGTGTAAACCTTTCCGCCAGGAGTGTAGAGATAGTTGTATATCGGTCGTCGGAATAATTTCTGTCCTGAATATCTCCCACCGCCATTAACTGTGCGCAATTCCTCGTGACAAGCAAAACTTCATCGCGGAATTTTCGTCGCGTCTCGAATAGTCCTTGCATCGATCGACATATTTTGCGCCCCGGTATACGATTTTACGATCGCAACAAATTTAATAGTAAGTAACGAAAATAACCGCTGATTAGTCGAGGCGAGAACTATAAATGCTAATGGAAAAATGTTGTTGAAAGGTGTTGAATTTACGAGAGCGTGAAAGACATTAATTTAGTTCCCAAGGTAATCGAGGAACATCTCATTTGCACAGATCGTCAATTGAAAATTTTATTGTGTAATGATTGTAAAATCTTTTCTCTTAAATAGAAAAACACAATTTTTCTATTTAAATTCAATATAAAATATAAAATATAATATAAAATTAAACAAATATACATATAATATATAAAAATATAATATATAACCTTTGTCAAAAATCTGATAACCATTCTTTTACAATCAATATAAATGTAATATACCAGAATACGAAATTAGAAACATTAAGAATATATAGAATGTTCCAAAATTTACAAATATCCTTTTAATAAGATAATCTTTAGTTAATTTGGAATCGATTTTTTCTTAGCGAATATACTATATAATATAAGAAAGGTCATTATTTCTTGCAACTCGTTCAATGTTCTTCACATCTTTGCTGGCTAAACCGCGGATTAAAATTTTATTACACTCTAAAATTAATTAAAGAGTGTAATTTTCCTAACTTTTTAATTTCACAAAATTTAATTTGCGAAAAGCAAATTCTTCTTTCAATATTCTTCTGCCAATTGCTTAGAACTTCAAATTATTGACTCAGTGCATCGACATTATCGGTATAAAAAAATCATTTCTAAATTGAATGGAGAATCTGCTATTAAAAGGACATTCGGTGATTTTGAATCACTTTGTACGCGCTCTTTTACAGAACGGGTATATTATATCATTTCTAAAAGGTTTTTCGGCGGATATACAACTTCGACTGGTGAACGACGGGCTTCCACCGAATAGTTGCAAATAACCGGCGAATCGCTCATGCGAATGGAGGCGCTTTTAACGGCGTTTTCGACGAAGGCGGATGCGAGAGAGAGAGAGAGAGTGTGTGTGTCGGTTGTAAAATATAGTTTTAATTCGCGCCAACGGCCAGCGCTTTAATATGCACCGGTACGCGTCGCGGTAACTTCCGCCCGCCTCTTCCTCCCCCTCGCGTTCTCCAGGATACGATGGCGGTGGCGACGGAGATCGCGGCGAGTTAGTTAAATTACAGAAATAAATCACACGAGAGAGCACATTGTCGCTTCCCGGCGCCGTTTTACGATTTGACGGAGAACACTGGCGGAGAACGCGCGCATGGCTGCATCAGATGCGCTTAGTGCACCGGCAAGGGGATGCAATTAACGTGGCGAAGGCGTACGTTTATGGGGTAACAACGCTCGATGGGCCACACACAGGTCGCTCACGAGACCCGATTAGACCGATTCTGAGCGAGAGAGAGAAACATGATTATTAGCACAATTACGAGGGATAATACATTGTACGTTTATAAGCGACAAGATACAAACAAATATGAGATATTATCTATAATTTGATTATAATCAAATATGTAATTATATTCGAATTATAATAAGATTTGAATAATATAAGAATATAAAGAATTAGAGATTTCCGATGATTTAACATTTTTAATTTAATCCTATAAAATGTGTGTGTGATCGCTATTAAATGGGACGTTACAAATGGATGATATCTATCATCCATTTTTAAAAGACGAATTAAAATATAAAGACATGTGTTATGAACATATTATTTATTTAAATACTTGTACCAACCATTAAACTAAATTTTAAGAAGATTGTTGACACATAAGAAAAATGAAAAAATTGCAGATTTGTGCATAAAGAACTAATGTCATTGATCATTCCAAAGTTAAACGAAAAAGGAAACGCGTATTCGAAAAAGATTTTCTAATATTATCTCCTATCATTGTGCGTTTTTCGTAATCCATAATTTAATGAACCATTTAGCTTGAAAAAAAATCATTCGCACGCAATTTAATCATACACGCTTAAAAGCACCGACCCGAACGTCTTGGGCAATTAAACACGCGCGCGGACAGAGCGATTTTACACCTCCCGCGCACCATTCGCACATTGATTTAGAGTGTACACAGATCGACACTAATCTCGCTATTTGCCGATGGTTTTCCGATACACGTGTTCGCGTTTTCGGCGCTTAAACGCCGAGGGGGATGCGATGTACGGGGTGGTCGCGAGGTCGATCGCCGACGACGAACGGTCTGTATGCATGCCGGCTGCACACCGGTGTAAACGTGTAACACGCTCGATTAATTCACTCGGTGCCGGGTACGCTGTTAACAACGTTTCTACTGCGGTTTCGCTTCGATTCGTCGATCGAATGGTTCGGTAGTTTTTTTCGATTAAATGTCGAAAACGCATAAATCCGAAACGTAGTCAATTATTTGTAAGATTCGAGATCTAATACCGATGACTTACACTCCTCCTCGAACGCTTTATTTTGCTTAATTGTTTTTGCGTTTCACTTACTTATTTTCATATAAAAAATATAACTCATTTGTTTTGACAGATGACAAATATTAAAAATTTATATTAAAAAAATATATTATAATTATATTATATTTTTGTTATAATATAAATATTTTATATTATATTACATAACACGAAAGTGTCTTTTTAAATGTTGACATTTCATATATCGCAGAAGATATACATATATTAAAATTCTTCGATTCGCAAGTTACGATCGCGTGTTTGGAAAAAACAACTTACTCGAAAGATGGATTCACTGACTCGACAAGACTCTTATCCCTCTTCTACCTCTGTCCTCGCCGTATCGCGGCGATTCAATTTTAGATTGCGTTCTTACGACAGGGGATAAAACTGACCGGAAGTCACTATTCGTGTTCGCCCAAGCATGTAGATCGCCCTTGCGCGAGAAAATAATGAAGACAAATGCCCCGCGAGAGTGCTAAAAGATAGATACGTGCTACGGTAATAAAGTCGTCTACGTCCACTGTCAGCGTTGTTATTTTCCCCGATTGATATATGTATATACGCGCAATTACACGAATAACTACACTACTCACTCTCGTGCATTCTCACGCAGTTTATATATCGCGATTAATTCGAGCGCGAATAATTAGCTGTATTATAAATTACAAATTTTTAAAATGAATTTAAAATAAAATCGCTGCTGTGAGTAAATTGATAATGATAAATGAGAATTTTCATCTATGAATACATAGACGAATTATTGTTCTCTTGATACATATAGGAACGCGTATGTAATTTCAAACGAGATAATCTTCGGCTGCGAATTTTTATATATAAATCGAATAAATTTGGAACAAATTATAACGTGAATAAAGTAGTATTTCGTTTGACACGCAAGTGGGAGTGTATATACAAATTACAAGGAGAATGTAAATGCGAGTGCCGAATTAACTTTCGCGTGAGAACGAGCAATAAAAACAGTATCATATCAGCTTGTATCCTGACACAGGTCAGCAAATACATTGACCAAAAAATCTTTGTTTTTCAGTTTTTACTCAATTTACATTCTGAAAATACATCCGCAGATATCTCTCTTTTTTTTCTCTTGAATGCAATTGCACGTTTTTTAAAAATATAAGAATAAATGTTCAAATGTATGTACATAATGTATAATCCGTCTTTCTATAAAAAGAATATGTTTCAACTAAATTCAGAATTTCTTATCTGAAGAAAAAAAGGAAATATTATTCGTGCATCTACATGTCGGAATAAACAATAATTTTAAAAAAAATGAGTAATTTAAAAGATCTTAATACAATACATTTTGTTATCGTATCGGGCGCGTCATATTTTGCCTAATTTATATAATTTATAAAAACAATAAATTAAAGAAGAATAGGAGCTAATTTTCGAGCCAAGTTATACGTTAATTTACGGCCAAATAATTAAATAAAATATTTCCTCTTATTTCCGTGCGAGGAAGAGAGAGAAAAAATTATCACTCTGTTGCATTACGCGCGAGGAATTTATAAAACAATGCATTGAATAAAGAGAAATTAATTCAAGCTGCTCGCTGTTTTCAGAATTTTTGCCTGTATTCATATTTATGCGCATATTTAGAATGGCTCTCCTCGCGTGCAACTCTCATATATATGAAGAAACGTTGTCCATTTTTAAAAGCAACCCCCAAACGTGCCAATGCATTCGTCTGTATATGCTCATCATTGCAAAAAGCGTCCGTATGCCCTAAATTCTGGGGTAGAATCGAAGCCAAGAAGGAACGTGTTATAGCTATAGCACATCCGGTTACATTTTATATCGCCGCAAACAATTGCGGATCCGCCATTCTTTTTATCTTGGTCGCCGAAAGCAGCTGTAGCTAAAATCGCCGTCATGTGATTGCCTTTCAATATCCGCTTTTCGCGTTTGATTGCGATTGCAAATGTATGACCGAGCGTGAAAATATCGATGAGCAAAAATGTAGAATGCTGTATACAGATGTGACGCTGTGGCATAAAAAAGTTGCCGATAGAAAAATTTAGATTGAAGAAGAAAATTTAATCGTGAGTGATTTTTGCTGCGGCTAAATACGTAGGAGGATAAATTACATACATATTTATTTGTCTATCTTTTTAATAATTTTATAATATATTCATAATAAATCTGAAAAAATTTTCTTAAACATTGTAATAGATAATAAAAATCGGAAAAAATAAGGAAAGAAAGTAAAGTGATTTAATCTGAAAAAAATAGAATTTTCCAATATCTTTATAATAGAAACGTATAACTAATCTCATACAAACGTTATCTGTCAACATTGTGAATAAAATTAGGTGTCATCGTAAAAATATTTAAGCTAGCTAACGTCAAGGAATTTTTCCTATAAAAACTTTTACTGATCATTGCTCAAAGTTTTCACTTCGCTAAAATTGAATTGATGGTATAAGAGCCGAAATTTGAAAACACGAAGGAAAACGCGCCGGGAAACAATCCGGTTTGATAGAAATGAGACGCCTCATTGAAAAAAATTTCACCGTTGTCAGCAAATAACATCGTCTTTTGATTTGATCCGGGAACGATGGGAGAAAAGTGAAAGACGTCAAGAACAGAAACCACCACGTTTTCAAGTTTGAAGCAGCTTCTTCAAACCGCTTGCGGGCCTTTCTTCCAGTAGTTTTGAAACAATTTAAGTACCGTCCATCCAAGAGTTTCTTGACTGTCGAATCAAAGTGCAAATAGACATCTCGAAAAGTTCGTGAATATTGGCTCTTGATTTAAACGATCTCGCGCGCGCACGAACAATAAGTTCACTCTGCGTGTATCGATATTTAATAAATGTCACCATGAATAGTAAACTTTAGACTAATATATGACATGAAAAAGTAATATAATGTAATATTATATAAATATATTAAAATTATATAATATAATATAATATTAATATATTAATATTAATGTTATATTATATTACATATATTAATATTATATTATATATATTATATTAATATTATATTATATATATTATATTTTAATATAATATCAACAATTAATTTATCGAGCCATATAATTACTGTTGAGCAAATCTTTATACGGGAATATATCAGCAATATTATAGAGAGAGAGACATCTTCTCGAACAGTCATCGATAATTATGCGCCATCTTCGCCGCGAGTCGATATTCAGGCAAATTGGCAGAATAATTAACTACATGATGTAGAGGGGAAATCCAGATCGAGCCTCGAACGCTGCAAATTAATATCTCGTTCTCGGCTTCGATACCGACTTTGTTCCCCCATCGATCCATCGGGGATCTGAAATCAAGTGGGTCCGGACCACGTGTTCCGAATCGCAATGCGTTTTTGCGGAGACGCGGGTCTACGGTTTGCATCCGAAATAGAACGCGCCTCTTTCTCGTCGGACGTGATTTTCGAGAGCCATCGTCACTCGATTCGATGCCCGAGGATTGTAATATCCGGGACGAGTAAACTACAAAGCGGATAATATCATTCGTCATCCGTGAGAAATCAACGCAGATTCGCGAGTCTATTGATCCTCATTCGTTTTTTAGATTATTTTCAAATATATTATATTTTAAAAAATATATTATTATTATGTTATATTATATTGTATTTTATATTATTTTCCTATATCGAAAATGACATACCTATAATATAATATAATAATATAATATAATATATAATATATATGTCCTATATTTGTAAAAGAGGGAGGATATTTTACTAATTTTTTTTTACTTATTATTTAAAATGTAAAAATGTACAATACTTAATTACAATCGATTTTCAAGAGCTTGGCTCTAATAGCATATTATGCAATTGAATCATGACGTACTTCCGTAAATTTCGATAATGGCTTGGAGCGGATCTGTTCGACGTCTGTGACCGTCGAAGAGAGAGAATCCGGGAACATATACCGATCCCGTTATCTTTTTTTTTAATGCTTACACAAAAGGGGCTGGTCACCGCCAGTGGCCGCCCCTTCGTGATGCAAGTCTTTTTCTACGAACCCTTTAAATCCGTCTTGTCGAATGATTCCAATTGCTATAGCTTCGGACGGAATCGGATTCCAAGTGGGGCAAGGGAGGAGAGGGACCTCGTCCGTCCGGATTCGTTTGCATAATTATGGCTTTAGTGCACCCCGTCTCGTCGTTGACTCGAGGCTTTTGCGATATTAACGCAAGTGCATGATGTTGCACTGTTTTGTTAATTAATCAACGCGAGTACTCTTCCAGTACTTACAACTCTTTCGAGCACTTTCATTCGAAAAGTAATGAGAAACTGATACTTGTTTCAATCATACTACATATATCTACCACTCTTTCTGATTTTTATAAATTAAGAAAATCTGAATATAAGTAGAAATTATTCTTTGATGTGGATAAGAATAAAAGTAATAAGTAATAAAGCTGATACTTTTTTTTATCACATTATATATATATCTGCCTCTCTCCCTGATTTTATAAATTAAGAAAATCTGAATACAAATAGAAATTATTCTTCGACATGGATATTAAGAATAAAAGTATGCTAAGAACAAAAAAAACGTGTAAAATGTCGCGGAGAATCAAGAAAATTATCGGATTGACAAGACGGTGATTTTAATTACGTCAAGATTTTTATGAGTCATCGAATTTTTATAAATGCGACCAACATCGGATTAACATGACACTTTCAAATCATTTCTATTGCTAATTAGCGTCAATTACAATATATCACGTGTATTTTTTTTTCTATTTTTAGTCTTTTCCTTTAATCAAAAATGATATCTGTCGCACACGATATATAATATTCTCTCCCGGAAAATATAATTATATATAACATAAAACAAACGATCTCTCTCTTCACAGTTCATAAAAATATCGGATAAAATATCGGACGGAGGAAGAGAGTATTTTCTACGGGAAAGAATTACACCGTCATATATATCAGGTAATATCGCTCTCTCGCAAGAAAGAACCAATATCCGCGATGATCTCATCGCGACTCACCTCCGCGACGCCGGGTCGCTCCGGCAAATCTTATTTGTCGGAAGAAGGAGAATGAGTAAGTAGTAGTAATAGCGGCGGCGGCGCATACCGTGATGCGTACGATCGATGCCACCCTGTAAACGACAGTGAAACATCGAGGGAAGGAGCTTCCTAACGACCGAGTTCCGCTGTTTTGCTAATTATCCAGGGTCTCACCCGGTCTCATTGCTCGGATCTCCCCTATCTGTGCCCCCTTTCCCTGCACTTCCTCTCCACCCCGTCTCTATCCATCTGCCTTTCTCTCTTCCCTCCTTTCTCTCTTCTTGCTGTCCCTCCCTAAGTCGCCAGGACCTGTCGCCTCGGCGTTATCCTGCTCGAACCACCACCGTCTCCTCGTCCACCTTTTTCGCCCTCGAATATCGCTGTATCGCGCCCCGTCACGAGAAACGATCATTAGTCAAGGACCTCTCGCGAACAGCCACCCCATTCTCAGGATACTATCGATCAGCGCGCTGAAACAGGTGTGACTCGTGTATCTCGATCGCGTCGCCTCCGATTCGCCCCCTTCCGGGGCAAAGAATGAGAAATGGTGATTAACGGACTCGCGGGCCGGAACGAGCCGGCTCTTTAAAATACTTGTTCCGCGTTTCATTCTTTTTTTTTTTTTGTCGTCCCCTGAGAGGATTTAATTGCGTCGGGCGGAAAGTTTGTAGAGTGATAATTCTGTTTCGGTGATTCTCCGACGAGAGAAGAAAACGCCAGAGCTCTAACTTCATCTCGATTTCCACTTGATCGTTTAACCCTTTTATCAATGATAGGATACTCGAATACCCAAAGCAACTTTTTAAAAAATATTAAAAATATATCGAAACTTTTCTCCGCCTAAAACAAAAAATATAAAGAGTCTTTATATTCGGAAATCTTCCAAAATATAACAAGAAAGAATCTTCGGTGTCAACAGCTGCTATAAAAAAATTGTCGCAGTGTAATATGTCGAAAACACATAGTTGGTACCCATACATTGCTGAATTGATGGAAAGGTGAAAAATTATGCATTAACAGGAAGATTAAATAAACCGTTTTGTAAAAAAGAAACGATCGAAAGAAAAAACTAATTTAATCAGCGTTTTCATATAAAATTATATTATCATAATAGAGTTCAATTGTCCAATTGGCTATCTCTAAATCTAAATCACACGCGTCAAAGACGACAGAGAGAGAGAGAGAAATAGAGAACAGTTGTACGATTGCCGATGCGAAAGCAACGGAAATTATTCACAAGCCCGATTCGCGCCGGAAATTCGACGAAGGTCGAGCCGAGAGGGTCGGATGAAATTTTCGGGTGGCGTTCTCCATCTTTCGTATCAGCTACCGAAAGAGAGAGGGATGGAAGGGGCGGGGGTTTTTGTTTCTCCCGACGCGAGTTTCGTCGCCGGCGGCGCGGCGGGTCGCAAACTTTATCGGGGTCCAATGATGCATCGTCCGGAAATGGCGAGGGTAGTTCCCGGCCGGAAGTGCGGCACATACGTGCGCGCACACGTACACACGGTGGAATTGCGCGTGTAAGTGTGGCAGGCAAATAGTCCGACTACGACATTAGCGAAATCACCCTCCCGAAACTATTTTATATCGCGCGTTATATCTGCGAACTTCTCCTCCCCCTTTTGCCCCCGAATAGCTTTTATTTCGAATTTCGGCAGAATGATGCGGTTTCTCAGCGTTTGAAATTTTTTATTTATCTAAACGTTACGTTAAACGTTATATTATTGAATATTTTTTTATTTATTATATTTTATATATTTAATATACTAGAGAAAATATTCAATTATTTTATTTTTTTATCATTATCATAATATATACATATAATATATATTTACTTATTTACATAATAAAAATATACTAGAGAGGATATTTTAATTATCTTTTATTATGTATATAGATTCCTGAAAACATGTAATTTCTAAAATACAAAACAGCTCAAGCTATACGAAGAATGCAGGTATTAAATAAAATTGAGATTCCAAGTTTTTAATTTCTTTTTGTTTTTAAATAAGATTATTATTCATCTTCTGTAAAATTAGGCGACTGACCAATTAGGTAAGACTTTGGTTTTAGTTCCGTGAAATATTATTTCGTCACTTTACTTATAGAATTCTATCCTTTCAGAATCAAGTTTTCGGGTTTGCGCCTCTTTCTACTTAACAGCTGCGCTAAAATCATCCTCGAATTCAATGAACTGGCAACTGCTAGTCCGCGTAGCATATCCACATATGATAAGTAAACATGCCGCAAATAACGCTCGCCTGCGTAAACAGCGTGCGGGAGTTGAACTGCCTGGTTTACCAGGCGGTCCTCGATTCAATTACTACGAGTTGAACCGACATCATTTAAAACCGAGCAGAAATAGAATCATTTTATTTGCAATTCCATACGGGATGCACTATAACATGCATGATAGGGGATGACTTGCAACTCGCGATTTCAGTTTTAACGACAAAAATAAATAACCAAATTCCATTTATTTTGCTTTTTTCGAAAAAAATTGCTAGTATTCAGCAATTCGAAAATAAAAAAAATCTTTTCTTAATTAAAATATCTATATATATATATATATATATATATATATATATATATAAGTAAGTCAGAAAATTGAAGAAAGTAATAAATGACTTTTTTCTGGGCGACCAGATTATAGAAAAATCGATTCGAGATTTTTTCATCGAGAAAAATTTCAATTTGTCAAATTTCTCTTACACGTTTGCCCCTCTTTCTCCCCTTCCCGCACCTAATCTTATCTCACCTCGCTGTTTTCGCGATAAATCGCGAACGACGTTGATATTCTTTAACGACGGGACGCGTCATTGATTTTTCCGATGCTGTAAATGATCTCTCCCGAGTTACAAAAAGGTATCCAGGGGTGAGAAGGAAGAAAAAAGAAGGGTTGCGGGAGAAGGCAGACGCATCGCGTGATCCCCCGTAAAACGTACGAGCGATCGCTCGGCGCGGGATTTAATGGCGCGGCCACGTAAACGCGTTCCGGAAACGTAGCTACTGACTCGTGGAAACGAGCCCGGTCGAGCAAGAAGAAGAGTAAGGTTGCCGTCTGTCTGCCTTCACCTGACTTCTTCTCCTAATCGATCGTGCCTTCGACGATCTCTCGAGCTAATTGAAAACCGGGAGTGCACGGAAGCCGGGATTGTTGCAACGAAACGGCTCGTATACAATTTGCTCGATTTCTTGCCGCTGTCGTGTATTCTTCTCGAGCTATCTCCTACAGCTTGAGCATGTTTTGTATTTCAGAAATTAAATGATATATATATAAAATAAAATAATTAAATATTCTCTCTAATATATTTTATTTTTTTATATATTTTTATTATATATGTAATAAAAATATATTGGAGAGGATATTTAATTATTTTATTTGTATTATTATTTATTACTTTTAATTATTATCGTACGTTAGGAGATTTAAAATCAGTATGTATGATTACGACATTTTTCATGCAAATAAGGAGAACTATATCGCTGAGAAGAAATTAGTCTTGGAAAATCGAGGAATTCTAGCTTTCCTCGCGCGATTAATTACCAGACTGCGTAATTCCAAGAGCGTAATTCCAAGTCGACGTTTGCGAGTGATGTTATTTACTGCGTGGCAACCACCGGGCGACCTTCGTCGCGATACCGCGGCCTCGCCGCAATTTATGGTCGCGACAAAGCGAATGCGCGAATTCACGACGCCCGGCGACGACGATGACGGTGTCGCGCCCGGGGTATATTAGTCGGGTATATCTGCCAGACCGCGATAGCATATAGGAGGGCTGCATTTTCGACCCCCGGGGCGATACCTCATCGTCTGGAACACATGTGCCACCGGGACGTCTTCTCTCTCACTGACGTAATAGCGCGGTCCACCTGCGCTGATTAGTGCATTTTACGACACGTGTCTATCTCGATCGTTGTCATTCGAGAGAAAAGATATGGAGATAGAGATAGAGAGAAAGAGGTGTGATTTTCCTCAGAAAGAAATGATTACTCTATTCGTAATAATTTATTGAGGATCGTTTTGGTGAAAATGGTTGAATTTGACTGCTAGAAATCTTGTACAGCTCGTAATTTATTTTCGCATGCAACACAATTTATCGTCGTCGTTTCATCCTATAATACATCAATCTAGTCTTCAAGAAGTCTCTTGTATGAGGAATTATTGATATTGCATTATTACACGCGAGGCGAGGTTCACGATATGCGCCACGTCATCAATCGAGACGACGGCTCGACACGGAAATTGCCGGGGATCGCGTTCGATATCTAACCGAAAGAATCGCCCGACGAACTTTCTAATCACTTTTCTTCGTCCGCCTTCCGGTTCATCTCCGCGGCAATATTATCTGAAATTGCTTCGAGAGAGAAGATGCGGCAAGTTCTCTCGGGGCGAATTTTATTGTTGCCAAGAAAGAGAGAGAGACTATAGCGCGTTGGATGATTGAATCGCTGGGGAATGTTTCGTCTTATCGCGACAGAAATGGTAATCACCATGGCATCCTGCCCGATTGAGATTCCTCGAGACACACGGCAAAGGATCCGTTCGTATTACAAAATCGCAAGCATAAGCAGGATTTTTTTGTATGAAAGACGCTCTATAAGAAACTTCAAGCTAAAAAAATTTCATGAATTGAAACATGTAATTCGAATTATGTATGTGATGATTTATGTAATTTAAATATTATTTATATATATTAATTGTATATTATATAGTATTTATAGATTATTTTTATATTATATTATAAATTATATAATTTATGTTATAGAGATGAATTATAATATAATGAATAAATGAATTATATATCAATATTATAAATAATATAATTTATCTTGTAGGTAAATAATGAACGGTTCAATTTCATGAATTAAAACCTTTATGAATTAAATTTCATGAATTTAAAGATTATTATAATACGAAATATATAAAGTAATATCGAAAAAGCTCTGATATATATATTCAGATAAGAATAGGGCTAGTAAAGTTTACAAATTTCTCAAAATACATATAAGTAGGTATACAGGAATTTATAAATAATTTTGTATGTAATATTTATGCCTGGCTCTCATTAACCTTTTTCATATCTGAATTCGAAATATATAGTTTATCTTATAGATGAATTATATAAATATTATAAATAATATAAAATTCATCTTATAGACAAACGGTTGAATTTCACGAATTGAACCGTATAATTCGAACTTTATAGTTGTTTCACGGAGAAATTAAAAACTATCGCGGGAACGAAATTAAATAAACTCTTCGTACTTGGCAAAAATTTAGTTTTTCACCGGAATCGGCGACAAAACTCGTTTGCGCGAGGTGTAGTTCCGTCGTTAATAAGCCAAAGTATCACAAAAGCCTCGAGCGTGGTCTGTTAATTGCGCGTTTTCTTAAAACGCGCGCATCTGCTGCATCCCCGCGGTCAACTACATCCGCATAGAAGTGCAGGGGGTGAAGAGAGAGAAAGGGGGCTTCTCCCGGAATTTCCGTTCCGACCTTTGTAAACACATGGCACAACGTTATTATTACTAAGCTCCTACCTAGAGAACGAGAATACCGACTGCACTAACGTCGCTCTCATTTGCTTTGTGGTTCTTGTTAACCGTTTGCTTGCATTCGAAAGCCCCGGACCCCGGGCCACCGAGAGTCGTCTCGGATATATATTTCTCTTGATACAGAAAAGTCTTTCGGGGGTAATCAGGAAGTCGGAGAAGAGACGACCCGAGTTCCTTAAAGAAGCTAAATATTTCGAGCTATATATATCCGCTTTGAGAGAGCTTTGATTTCTCTCGCGGATGATTCCCTTCTCGTGAAATGGAACGGGGGGAAATATTAATATCGAACGTCGAACCGATTCGCGCGACTTACTAAATCATTACGGGAACACGCGAGAGAGGAGGGAAGTTTCTCCTTAGAGAGAGACTCCACGGAATACTCCTCTTCGCATCGATAACTCGTCAATAAGTCACGACGTTATATTACCGAATTATTTCATCATCGATAACTCTAAGAGAATTTCCAAATCTCTTCGAATGAAAATCGATAGTCCACGAATAAAGCGAACTTATCGCAAAGGAGCAACCGAGATCTCTCGCAATAATATTCACAGAGAGATAGAGATGCATATTCGGGAGTTTCACTTTGAAGAATCTTTCGCGAAATTGAATAACGCCGCATCTCTCTCTTTCTCGTGCGTTAACATCCTTCAGAAATCCAATATACACACCTCAAAGAATATCTCTTCTCGAAATTGTAAACATCCTCGATCAGATTCCATCTGTGTAATCCGTCAGGCGCCTACGAAATATTTAGGATTCCCGAGGGAGGACGCGTCAAAGTCCCCCGACGCGAAAGGGACACACGCGGAGTAAATCGGAAACGCTTCGAGTTATCCGGATGTGTAGCCAGCCTCCGAGATACGGAAGCCGCGGCGATCAAAAGGAAGGAGAGCGAGAATCGAAAACGCTGGAAATGGGAGGAGGAGGGTGAGATCGCGTTCGCGTCTTCTCTCGACGCGCGGCGGACGCGTTAGTTTCCCCAAGTCAGAAAATCCTGAATAACGTCTTTCCACCGTCGCGAAAAATATCATAACACGCATCGGAGCATGCATTATGCACACGTTACATCGGAATTCCGTATATACCGCGATGAGATATACGAACGTATATAGGACTCCCGCGAGAGGGGATCCTGTCGCGCTGATCTACAGCGGGTCCCACATGCATTTTCGTATCTGCAGGTGAGCACGTAATCTTCCAAACAGAGCATACCTGGTATACGCAAATCAAGGAACGGTTTGAGATTTAGACGATATAAATACGGATCGTATACAATCAGTTGCATATGTAACATGTGTTCATATAACATTTTTATATTTATATTTTATTCTTATATTTATAATTATTTTTTATATTTATATTTATAATTTCTATTTTTATATTTTGTGTACTCATATAAAATGTTTAATGAAGGGATATAATTCACGTAGAATGATATAATAATTATAATTTATTTTCTAATTATAATATAATTCGAAAAAATCTCGAATAATAAAATTAAGAGAAATATCTGGTATATATCTAGAATGATAATTCAAGATATTTGCATTTTTGTATGCATTTAAATTCTTTCTATTTTATTCTACGCACATGTTTCCCATTTTTTGAACCTCGATATGACCGCTGATATCCGCGAGTTGAATATCGGATATAGATTTGTTGCAAGAATGAGCTTGATAATTTTTGTCGACGAAGGACAATGATCTCTGGATGTGGCTTACGGTCGGATATGCGCTCTTAAAATCGAAATTTTTTCCTGGCAACAAATGTGCACGAATGTCGCGCTGAAAATATCTATCTCCTCCGTTGAAATATAACCCGGGAGAGAGCGGACATCGCTTTCTGTCAGAATCCGCGAGATTCGTGCGTAGCGGATTACGCTGCAGTTGCAGTGAAGTGTGCTTCGCGACGTAATCTTTGAAAATGCAGGAAAATTGGAGAACAGACGATATAAGAAAAATAAGAGAGAGTTATATAAAATATTTCAAAACAAATATTTCATGTAAGAAATCGTTACATTTTCAATCGCTTTCAAAAATTAATTCAATGCTGAATATGTAAGAATTTAAAAAGATCGATTTCATGCTTAATAATAATTACATTTAAAAAAAAGAAGATCGCAAAATAATTATCGAATATAATTATTGTAAATTATTCTTTTACAAACTCAGCCAACAATCGAGCTCGACAGGTTTCTCTGAAGACGAGAAACAGAGCTATGTAAACCTAGCACCCAACTTTTTAAAAATTAATTTTTTAAAACGGAAAATGATAGCATTTCGTTTGTAGTTGTTTGTAGTAACAATAATTTCGTTTGTAGTTTTATCAATTACAAACAACTACAAACAAAATGCTATCATTTTCCGTTTTAAAAAATTAATTTTTAAAAAGTCGGGTGCTAGGTTCACATAGCTCACACGACGTATAAAACTCTTACCGTTTAATGTTTGAAATCGGGGAAAAAAAACAGAAAGTTTTATATCATATAACATTATGTATATATGAGCGTTTCGACAAAATTATTTAACAAATCTCGCTCGAATGAGTCATATTATACGCGCATATAATATGCAATAATAATGAGAAAGTGATTTTTTCCGAGTCTGGCGATTAATCAGGGATAGAAAGTAGCACTGGTCAGCCGATTTCAGTGATTATCCGTCCGATATAAGCGACAATAGTAACGCGTCCGAACTCTTTTCATCCCTGCACGCTTTTATTCCTCGTTCGAATAATTTTGATAAATATCGCGATAATAGCATTAATAATGTTATCATTTCTTACAATTTTTTTAAATTTTATTTACAAATATTTAAATAATAAATTCTATTGATAAAGTAATAAAATATTAATCGCACACGACGAGCTATGTGAACCTAGCACTCGACTTTTTAAAAATTAATTTTTTTAAACGGAAAATGATAGCATTTCGTTTGTAGTTGTTTGTAGTAACAATAATTTCGTTTGTAGTTTTATCAATTAATAAATAAAAAAAATTTTTTTAATGACTTGCACCCGACATTGTAATATCGCAAATCCGCTTGCGCAGTCTTCTTTAGAATCGTTTGTAGTTGTTTGTAGTTATTTTCCTTTCGTTTGTAGTTGAGCGGTTCTAAAGTTATAAACAATTGTTTATTCGTCCAAGAAGTAAATTTGTTAATTTTAAAGATTTTTCAAATCCGCTTGCGCAGTCTTTTTTAGAATCGTTTGTAGTTGTTTGAAGTGATTTTCCTTTCGTTTGTAGTTGAGCGGTTCAAAAGTTATAAACAATTGTTTATTCGTCCAAGAGCTAACTTTGTCAATTTTTAAATCCGCTTGCGCAGTCTTCTTTAGAATCGTTTGTAGTTGTTTGAAGTGATTTTCCTTTCGTTTGTAGTTGAGCGGTTCAAAAGTTATAAACAATTGTTTATTCGTCCAAGAGCTAACTTTGTCAATTTTTAAGATTTTTTAAATTTGCTTGCGCAGTCTTTATAATCGTTTGTAGTTGTTTGTAGTAATTTTCCTTTCGTTTGTAGTTGAGCGGGTTCAAAAGTTATAAACAATTTGTTTATAATTTTTGAACCGCACAACTACAAACAAAAGGAAAATCACTACAAACAACTACAAACGATCCTAAAGAAGACTGCGCAAGCGGATTTGCGATATCACAATGTCGAGTGCGAGTCATTTAAAAAATTTTTTTTATTTATTAATTGATAAAACTACAAACGAAATTATTGTTACCACAAACAACTACAAACGAAATGCTATCATTTTCCGTTTAAAAAAATTAATTGTTAAAAAGTCGGGTGCTAGGTTCACATAGCTCGTCGTGTGCGAATAATATTTTATTACTTTATCAATAGAATTTATTATTTAAATATTTGTAAATAAAATTTTAAAAAAATTGTAAGAAATGATAACATTATTAATGCTATTATCGCGATATTTATCAAAATTATTTGAACGAAGAATAAAAGCGTGCAGGGATGAAAAGAGTTCGGACGCGTTACTATTGTCGCTTATATCGGACGGATAATCACTGAAATCGGCTGACCAGTGCTACTTTCTATCCTTAAAAAGTTTTATATCATATGACATCATGTATATATAAGCGTTTCGACGAAATTATTTAACAAATCTCGCTCAAATGAGTCATATTATACGCGCATGTAATATGCAATATAATGTACATATGCAATAATAATGAGAAAGTGATTTTTTTCGAGTCTGGCGATTAATCAGGGATAGAAAGTAGCACTGGTCAGCCGACTTCAGTGATTATCCGTCCGATATAAGCGACAATAGTAACGCGTCCGAACTCTTTTCATCCCTGCACGCTTTTATTCCACGTTCGAATAATTTCGACAAATATCGCGATAATAGCATTAATAATGTTATCATTTCTTACAATTTTTTTTAAATTTTATTTACAAATATTTAAATAATAAATTTTATTGATAAAGTAATAAAATATTAATCGCACACGACGAGCTATGTAAACCTAGCACTCGACTTTTTAAAAATTAATTTTTTGAAACAGAAAATGATAGCATTTTGTTTGTAGTTGTTTGTAGTAACAATAATTTCGTTTGTAGTTTTATCAATTAATAAATAAAAAAAATTTTTTTAATGACTCGGACCCGACATTGTAATATCGCAAATCCGCTTGCGCAGTCTTCTTTAGAATCGTTTGTAGTTGTTTGTAGTGATTTTCCTTTCGTTTGTAGTTGAGCGGTTCAAAAGTTATAAACAATTGTTTATTCGTCCAAGAGGTAAATTTGTTAATTTTAAAGATTTTTCAAATCCACTTGCGCAGTCTTTTTTAGAATCGTTTGTAATTGTTTGAAGTGATTTTCCTTTTGTTTGTAGTTGAGCGGTTCAAAAGTTATAAACAATTGTTTATTCGTCTAAGAGCTAACTTTATCAATTTTTAAGTTTTTTTAAATCCGCTTGCGCAGTCTTTAGAATCGTTTGTAGTTGTTTGTAGTAATTTTCCTTTCGTTTGTGTATATATAGTTGAGCGGTTCAAAAGTTATAAACAATTATTGTTTATAATTTTTGAACCGCTCAACTACAAGCGAAAGGAAAATCATTACAAACAACTACAAACGATTCTAAAGAAGACTGCGCAAGCGGATTTGCGATATCTTTAAAATTAACAAATTTACCTCTTGGACAAATAAACAATTGTTTATAACTTTTGAACCGCTCAACTACAAACGAAAGAAAAATCACTACAAACAACTACAAACGATTCTAAAGAAGACTGCGCAACCGGATTTGCGATATCTTTAAAATTAACAAATTTACCTCTTGGACGAATAAACAATTGTTTATAACTTTTGAACCGCTCAACTACAAACGAAAGGAAAATCACTACAAACAACTACAAACGATTCTAAAGAAGACTGCGCAACCGGATTTGCGATATTTTCAAAATTAACAAATTTACCTCTTGGACGAATAAACAATTGTTTATAACTTTTGAACCGCTCAACTACACAAACGAAAGAAAATCACTACAAACAACTACAAACGATTCTAAAGAAGACTGCGCAAGCGGATTTGCGATATCTCAATGTCGGGTGCGAGT
Source organism: Prenolepis imparis (assembly GCF_030444845.1). Lineage (NCBI taxonomy): Eukaryota > Metazoa > Arthropoda > Insecta > Hymenoptera > Formicidae > Prenolepis > Prenolepis imparis. The sequence goes on from NW_028141165.1 coordinate 8,179,736, forward strand.
CATTAAAAAAATTTTTTTTATTTATTGATAAAACTACAAACGAAATTATTGTTACTACAAACAACTACAAACAAAATGCTATCATTTTCCGTTTTAAAAAATTAATTTTTAAAAAGTCGGGTGCTAGGTTCACATAGCTGAGAAACAGTTATGTAAAATAATTTGAAACAAATATCTCGTACAAGAAATCGTCACATTTTCAATTGCTTTCAAAAATTAATTCGATGATGAATATCTAAGAATTAAGAAAGAAGTCGATTTCATTCTTAATAATTACATTTAAAAAAAAGATAATCACAAAATACTAAAACTATCGATCACATTTATTGTAAATTATATTTTTAACAAAATGAGTCGAGCTGGACAGGTTTCTCTGTTGAACGCAGCCGTTGTTACGCTTTCTCAAAGTTGTTCGAGCGACGAACGAAGCGAGCATAAAATGTTCGTCGCTCGTATGATTAATACATGAAGCGACCTGTCCGAAACACACACGCCACGGTGAGTGGAAACAAGTCCGCGTGTTTCTACGACACGTTTGCCGAAGAGAGGCGGGATCGAGACCGAAATGGACCGGGTTGCTGCGAGGGTGTTGTAAAGCTCTCGGGATAAGGGGGGAAGGAAAGGGGGGATCCTCGCGCATAATCGCGCGTATGCACATATGACAGGTCGTAATGACGTATAGCGTAATCCTATCTCGGGAGATTCGGAGACGTTAAACTCACGTCAGTTGCACGCGGCCTCGCGATGACGCGGTTAACGAAGGAACTCTGATTAATCATATCGACCGGTTGACGCGACAACGAAAACGAATTCCCGCTTGGTTTTCCGGTATCGTAAAATGGGAGAGAAAGAGAGAGAGTAAAATAAACTCTCTGGTCGTCCACACGAGAGTGAGAAAATAATTTACAGTTTCGAAACATTAAATGAACGGCTCTCGCGTATGTGAGAAATCAAATACTGCTTTTAGCCGCTTTAAATTTACGACGGTTTCTAACTGTTCGCAATTACGTAGTAGTTGGAACAGCTGTTTCGTCCAGTAGATTATGGCGGCTGACACATTAACGCGTTATAAATAATTATCTTCATGCCGCAAACGTATCTTCTGCTTGATGGGAAGCTTTCGGACGTATTTTACTAACAGTTTTTTATTCTTTTATTGTTACAGATAATCAGCAGTCGCTCAGAAACTCACATAATGCATCCCAGTTACAACTATCATCCCGACAATCATCTTCGAAGTTTCGGGTAAGTGCGATTTTCGTCGGTACAAGTAACATTACTCGCATATATTCGAGAGAGTCTAGTCGTAAGGGTTCGCAAAAACAACCTCTCGTATCCAGGGAAAGGGTCTCGTGAAATGTTTACGAGCTCGAAAGAGAGCGCGTGATGCGCGTGATGCGCGCGTGCGGATCACGAAACCACGAGGGTGACTGTAGGTAATATTTACGTGGCTGAGCGAAATGATGATCCCGGTGACCGGGATGACGATTTGAAGGGTTGAGAAAGAGATCTCGGGAGACTTAGCGGGGAACACGATGCGGTAATGAATTGACGGAAATAATATATAGTTTTCGGATAAAAAAATTGATTGGACGTTGCGATACATCTTCTCGAAATGGAAACGCGAATCAAGTTAAAAGTGAATTCGAATTTTTCAGATTAAGAAAAATATACTCTAAAAGAGAGAGATAAAAAATTGTTATACTATAATGCACAAATTAATTCATTAATTTAAAAAGAATTAAGTTAAAAGCGAATTAAGTTCAAAGTGAATTAGAATTTTTCAGATTATGGAACTTTTTAAATATATAATATATTATAAAAGAGGGATGGAAAATTTCTATACTAATGCATAATTTAATTCAACAAGAATTAATGCTCTTAATTAAAAGATACTTATAGCAAGCTAAAGAATATTTTTAAAATCTTTTTAAATATTAATGTAAAGAAATGTTTTTTAAATAAAAATATTTTTAAAAAGAATGATTTTTTTATACATTAGTTTTATACATCATATAATGATCGCATTATTGAGCTAAAAGAGATAACGCTCTCAATTTATATCAGTTATTTTTTACGAAAAATATATTTTTTACGAAAAATATATTTTTTATCAGCACTTAATCTTGGCATTCACTCAAACTTTTCTCAAATTAATTTTTATTTAATTTTTTTTTAATCAATTAAATAAATAATAAAATATGCCTAATAAATAATCATATTCTTGTTAAGTAATCGTATTCGCACATATGTTGTACAATAGTAATGAATTTACGTTAGATAAATGCAGGCTATTAGATCATAGCAGTTTTTAGGCTTGGAAATAATTCGTCGGCGCGATATCGAGGACGAGATTGCAGCGAATTGAAAGTACGATGGATATCGGCGAAAAAATACTCCGTGTTTATCGAGGTTTACGTTCGTTCTCGCTCCTAACGGTGGTGTCCTACTTTGATAACAACTGTGTAACGTACTCGTATTGAAAATCCTGCAACCGCTAAATCGTGTTCGCAATTGTATATCGCGCTCTGCAAAACCCGTTCATTATAGCCCACACATTTACGAAATTAGGAACGTTTATTATTTAATAATATCAGGAAGATTTTTTTGAGCAGCGAGTTTTATTAATTCGTATATACAACTGGTCGCTATTTATCGCATCGCAAAGAGAGAGAGTTCACAATTTGCTGGGATATTATTCTTGTTCTCTTTAAAAAAAAAAAAAAAAGAAAAAAAAGAGAAAAAGCGAGAAGAGAAGTATCTTTCCGCGCTAACTAAATGCAAATAAAATTTGTATTTATTTTCTACATCTACAATTCCCTTTAGAAGGAAATATAAGACCACTCCATTCCCCGTTTCTACTTACTATGCGCTTCGAGGCTGCGCTGTAGTCTACAAAAATCGAAGTCCGACACGTATTCCGCATTAGAGGTTGAAAAAGCGGTCGGTCGGCAACGCGAATTTTTTTATCAGAAATGTCGCTCCCCGAAGTACGAAGTTGAAAAAAAAATCTCGAACACGATACAGGCTGTCCTTATTATGACAACCATCTCGCGACGCGAACAAAGTGACGGTATTTTTCTTTTTCCTTTTTTTTTTTGCAACGGAGTGAAGAGGGAGGGGAACGGATCAACGGCGAAATAGAGTGGCGGCCTGACTTGCTACAGGGTGATATTAAATCCTCGATGAAAAGGAACTCGCGTGGACCAGTCGCGCGAGTCCTCCAACGTCCTCTCTCTCTTAACCGACCGGTTATATGAGAAGAGGCGGCAAACCTCCGTGATTGCCTGCCCCTGAAAGAGATCATGACGATTTTTTTGTTTAATTTTCCGCTCTCGACGCCGAAGACCGAGAGAAAAAGAGAAAGATAAAGAGAACGAAGTCGAATACCCCTATCTCCCTCTTGGGCGAGGAAAAAAAAGATAAGGGAAAGAAAAAGAGAGGAGATCAAGAATTGATACGCGTCGCGCGTGACCGGATTCTTAGATGGGGAATGGCGGAAGCGACGTGGCGTTTTCGCCAATTCCGAGGATGTCCGGTAGACTCCTGTTTCTCGAGACGTCGACGGAAGAACGATTCAGCGCCGCAATTAGGTATACAGTAAACAGTAATTAAGGATAGCCAGGCGCGTGTCTCTCCCGTCCAAGCTCGCTGACCTACGTAAACGAGGGAGGAAGTTAGTTCGTTGCAATTTGCCTGTCAATTGTCAAGTGAAACGTCTGAACTTATCCCTTTGCATAATCGCGATATAAGTATTCTCGTACTCGAAAGATTGATCGCGGGAAGTCAGATTGGATCGAAAAGATCGCTAGTAGTACTACTACTTACAACGATATGCAAAACTAGTAGTCGCTCCTTTCTTCTTTTTTTTTACTCCAAGTTCTCGAGTAAGAAAAAAAGAGAAGGAGGAACGAGACGAGTCTCGAGTCGCTGCGGCGCGGTTGAACGTGCAACGGATGCTAAAAACTCGACAGAGGGTGTCGGGAGGCTGAAAAGCCACGTCGGCGGGTGACGAGGAAAAAGAGAAAGAAAGAGAGAGAGATGGGTGGCCAAGAAAGTTACGAGAGTATCCAATCATAGGAGGATATTGTGGGATCATAACTCCGCTTGCTGCCAGTCTGTCGAAGTCCTGAAGGACTCTCGCTTGCTTCATTCCTATCCCTATCCCTTCCTAAGGATGCAGTCTAGTCTGCCAACGCTGATTCGGCGAGAGACGACAGCGATTCGCGACCTCTTGACAGCTTTGCATCGCGAGACTACCCTCTCTTCAACTTAAGCTTTCCTCTTTTTTAGTTACATTCCATTGTTATACTTTTTTTTGACTATATTCATGCTTCTTTTTTTACTCTAGAATTTTTTAAGAAAGTTTCATGCTTCGAAATTTTATGTACAAGTTTTTCGATTAATTGACAATTTAATTAGTCCGACTGATTAATTAATTAATTAGCTTTGTGAAGAATAATTAAAAAATGCAAAATTATATTTTTTTAGAAAGTAGCACTAAAACTGTCCATGTTTCTACATAATTACCGAACGATAATCTTTCATCTACGAATTTTTCAATTCGATTAATTGACAGTTTAGTGCAACTAATTAAGTAATGAGCTTCGCGAAGAATAATTTAAAAATGCAAAATTATATTTTTGTAGAAAGCAGCACTAAAATTGTCCATGTTTCTACATAATGTCCCAATGATAATGTCACCCTTAACATTCTCTAAAAGACTCCAGCAACTCGTGGCATATTTTAATAAACTAAAACAGAGAAAGAAAGAGAGGGAAAGACCAGTCGACAAATTATATTACATTCGTGTGCGAAACGTGAAGTACGATATGATGTAAGGAGCGGCATTTTAATACTCGGCTCGTCCTCGTGATAGCGCGAACCGAGGTGAATTACAAATTATAATATCGCGGTCGCGGTCACAAAGATAAAAAGGCCGACTGTCGGCCTCCGCGTAAACAAGGAGAAAAATGTTGGAGCGAGTTGTAACACGATAATGCAGCCGCGTGTCCGCACCGTTTGCGTTGCAACGCGGTCGCGTAAAAAATGAATTAACGAATCAACGAGACGAAAGGTGGGCAAAGGGGAGGAAAGGAGAGAAACGCGTCGTGAAAATACGGCCGTTCGTCGACGCGGGGACGACGAAACGCTGCAGCTCTCTCTCGCGTATAATAAAGGATGAAATATGCACCTCGAGTTACCCTCCGAGAGATGATACAATGCCCCGGAACGAAGAAGCCCTTCGTTGCAGCTCTTCGCCGGAAGGGGATCTCCTTTCTTCGCGATCTCTTCGCCGCATCCAATTAATCATAACTCCTTCTCTCGCGACGAAAGGGAAAAAGTTACGGAAAATAAGGATCGCGAAAGTCATCTACCGCTTTTTTATTAAACATTCGTATAACATGCGAATTTTCAGAGTTAATGCAAATTCAGGTAAAAGGCTGGTAAGAGCCAGGCGCAAATATTAGGTGCAACAAAATTATTTTTTTATATGTCAGAACCCCTTTCCGATTTCATATTTTCGAGTTAAATTATTTAAATTTAAATTAAATTTTGTCAGAAAAAAAAAGATAGAAACACGTTTAAATTATACTGTATAATTAAAAAGAAAATCGTTATTTAGCGTTCTTTTTTTTTTACGTTGACGTTGTAATTTTGCTGAATGCGAATTCCCTTAATGGAAGAGCTAGAAATTCGTATTTCGAAAATAACGCAGTATGAATGTGTAACCCATTTTTTAAATGTTAGCTTCTAAAAATCGCGACGTCGACATGGAAACGTGTTTTACCGCCCGGAGCAAGGGAGGCGAGTAAGCGGCCGTAATTAAAATTTGTCTGGGGAGAGATCGTCCCGAGAATCCCGGGAGTCCGCGCGGAGAGAAAACACGAGTAGCAGGAGTAGGGAAGAGACGGTAGAGAAACACCTGAGGATGGCAGCGACTTGTACAGGATTTCCTACGGCGACGCCCGGGTTCTCTCGTCCGCTGGTATCAACAATCATCCCGCTTATCTTAATGCAGCATCGTGCTCGCGCGAGTTGCGCCTTGATCTCGTTAAACTGTCGCAACTTTTTGAAGCTACTAAGGGAGAAATGGCGGAGGAAAACTCGCGACGCGAAATTTTCGCGAGGGGGCGATTTATCTATGCGCGCGAAAATCGACGAGGAATCGCCGATAACGAAGACAGATTCTCGCGAAAGTTTCTATTGAGATCGAAGAGCGAACGATTTTCTTTAGCTTGCATGTCGCGATACGCGAAAAGTTTTCTTATTTTTCTAAGATAATGTGGTAGTTTAAAGCTCAAAATCCAGAAGTTCGAGGATTTAAAAATTTTCCGAGAGATCAGAATATCTCTTTTAATCGCATTTAAATTATAAATTAATCGAAACATTTAAGAAAAAAAGAAAGAAAATTTGAGGCATATTTAATCCTTCTGTCAATGCACCATTTTATCAATGTATGGGAACCAAGTGCGTTTTTCTGACACATTACACTGACAAATTTTTTATAACAGCTGTTAGGCATCGAGCATTTACTATTATATTTTAGGAGATTTTCGAATACAAAGGTTCTTTGTATTTTATTTCGAGCGGAGAAAAGTTCACACACATTTTTAATATTTAAAGTTGCTTTATGTATCCGGGTACTCGTTCATTGACAGAAGATTAATCGCACAAAACTACACGGAAAAGAAATATTAGTTACCATAGCTAAATTTTTTTAGATGACCTTATATTACCTGAAATTTAATTATCATGTCTAAATTTTAACTCTATGCTAATATTTTTAATTATAATTTAACGAAGAATTCCCTATTAAACTATAGCTTAAAAATATTAATTATATCGTAGCTAAAATTTAGACATGGTAAATTTCAAGTGTAATATAGGGATACCTAAAATTTAACTAATATTTTTGTCCGTATATAAATTAATCGAAACATTTAGAAAAAAATCGAGGTATGCTTAAGTGTAAACTATAAGTGAAACTTTCCACAAAGAAATTCCTATAGAATTGGAATATATATCTATAGCCTATAATTAGAGAGTTTGATAAGAAAGATATGTCTCTCCTCCTTTTCGTCAATAAACCGCCTCGTAATCATTGCATCTATGTAAAACATGTTCTGTGGATCGCGAAGAAAACTACTAGACGAATTCGTGCGTTTTCGCTGCGCGTGAGGAGATGCTTCACTTGTCGAAGATTTTCTCGGTTCAGATCAGAAGAGAAAACAGAGAGAGAGAGAGATGAGAGAGAGACTTTATTTCCTGGCGAAGCACACGATACGTATCCGCGGGGATCGCGCCAAGTTTTCCCTCCTATAAATCTCTCGTCCCGGGATATTACTTAATGCACCGACGTTTCGACGCGCGATAAATCCCACCGTCGAAAATCGAAGCTCCAGCATCCGAGTCGTATCCGAGTGCGTCGATGCGAATCGTACGTCGTATCGATCATCCCGAGCGAAAACGAAAGACTGTCCGTTGTTCTTTGAACGCCTCGTCGCGTTCTCGGAAATTTTTCCGGATGCAGAAAGTGCTTGCCTTTTTCCCCGAAATGACGCCGCACGCAAATTGACAGATGCTGAAACAAATCTCGTTCGTTCGGAAATCGAAGTCTATGGCGCGAGGAAATTTTTCTTCTGTTATATCTGAATTTCTATTTATATATCAGAGCCTTTTTCGATTTCTTATTATACACATATATATATATATTTTTTTTTTAATTTACTTAAATATATCTGAAAAATACTTATAAGAAAATCAGAAAAAAACAGAGATAGTCTCACTCTTACGCGCGCATATAATAATTTATAAATTCATCTTACACTATATTTTAAGATACATTCCCGCGTATATCTCTCGCGTAATAGGAACGACGTAAATCTTATTATGCGATGTGCTCCTCGCGCTGTAACGAGAAAGTAAAGCTTCCGCTCATCTTACTCTCGAGATCTTATCATAAATGCGCGTGGAAATCCTCGCCCCGTGTAATTTAACGCGACGAGAGTATATACAAATTCCGAAGGAAATACTTGTCTCTCTCTTTTAGTGAGATATCCTTTAGTAGAAGATGACGTAGCACACTACTATAATCAAGTTCAAATGAGGATGTGCAAGGGGAGAAAAGCCATCGCGCATATGCGGACGGGACAGGGACACACTATACGGGTCGATTGACCCCGATTCTCCCACAGGTGCGATATACCGGATCACCCTCTTTCCCTCCTCCCACCCCCCCTTTATCCCTCCATTCCTCTGCCGATATATTCCCGCAATAATCGACCGTAAGCCGCCCCGAAATCCCGCAGTCCGCGGCGCGGTTCCAAATAAAGAGAAACAAACCGCGCCAACCTACCCTAATTCCGTCGGATGCCGCTGTGGAAAGTCGGCCATCGGACGGATAGGAGAGGAGAAGGGAGTGGAATTTTCGCCCGCTGGAACGCTCTGTATTTCGGTCCAACGGCGAATTATCCGCCGGATGCGATAGAACTTCAAAGCCGGGAGACCTCGCAGCGGATTATATAATCTGGACAATGGCCGATTATAACCGGTCGGATTGGCCGCGCGATAAAAGTAGCGAGATAAATAAAATGCGAGAGCGCGATTGCGTAAATTAAATATGCAGGTAGAGTGAAAAAAGGACGATAAAAAAGTAGATTTATTCATTAAAAGAGATATAACATTGAGAGACACAATATGTTATATGAAGGCAAGAATATAAGAGTTTGTCGATCAAGTTCGGAATCGCAAAACTCTAATATTTCGAGAGATTTGTCAAAATTAAAATATTTAATACCGAAAAAATTATATTCTCAAAATAAGAGGACTGTATACTATTAAATCCCTTTTAGCAGATATTCTTAAGTGTTTTTAGAAAACATCCTTTAAAATTAACAATATATTCTTTGTTGATAACAAATGTTCGATAGTTTTATCAAAACCTTGTTTTATTTTATCCAACTTTTTGCGGAACAAAACCAGATGGAAATTTATATGTATCTTTCAGTCGTGCTCTATAGAGTTTATATTGTTGTTGGAATTTTTAAAAAATTTAGTTTAAATTGTAAAAAAATTTTATTATAATAAATTATGAAAAAATATATATATTATATTAAATTTAAAAAATTTATAATAAATTATAAAAAATTATAAAAATAAAAAAATGAAAATGTACAGTAAAAAGTACGATTAATGTAAAAACAAATTTTTTGTCTACATTTTTTATAAATTAGGAATATTCGTGATACCAATATTTAGAGAATTCTCCTCTTGGAGTAAGAGCATCTTTTTCGGCATCTATTTTAGAACAAGGTATTTTAAAAATAAATGAAAAATTCTTAAAATGAGAATTTTTCATTATAGCAATTTTTTTCAGTATAGCGATACCGAAGAGTAACGCGACGAGCGCGTTATTCTTTCATCCCCGCGCGTTTCTCGTTGATCGCGATCATTAGCCGACGGGATCTAATTTCCATTCGCGCCGGAAACGCCGACCGACCGGGGACTTTTACCTCACCGGATCTCGAGCGAAGGAAATTGGATCCTCCCCGCTGACGGGATCGGGTCTACTGTTAATTTCGCCAACGCGGCGGATAATCGAAGTTCAAGAAGGCTCGCGGGACGCGAGAAAAATACAAAAGATCCATGGATAACGAGTGTTATGATTGGCTCTTTACAAGATACGTGACTTTCAGATAGATTGAGAGACGCCGTGTTTTTCTCGAAAATCTCTAAAATAATTGGTGTCACGATCGGCGAATCTCTCTTTCTCTCTCTTTCTCTCTCTATAGCGAATTGACGCTTATAAAATGAAATTTATACTGCATTAAAATTTAATACGGATTTAATCCTCGAGATTTTTGGTTCTCATCTCACATATTTCTAATAATCTTATCGAAGGCGTAGCGTTAATAACGTACGAACGATTATATACTCTCTAGAAAGTAATTTCTCCCGAAGATAATAAATTATTTTCGACGACATAATTCGAACGTTATCGATCACCGTAATCGATCATAGAATTCCCTCCTCGATTCTTAATCATTATGAGTGAATTTTCCAATTACAACTTTTCTTGTGGCAAATAAAATGCGTTTGGGATAAAACACGGCAAAATATTCAATCGTAGCAGCCGAGGATGTCGACGATCGCTTATAATCATCACTTGGAGGATACACCTGACGATTTATGAGTCGTGTAATAATTCCGTAATTAATCGCGATTGGTTCACATATGTCTCACTTTAAATTTTTAAGGCTTCTAATCCCTTATTTGACATCAGTGAGAAGTCATATGACTTTTTTTCTTGTCGAAATAAATAAGTTTCTTTGGATATGACCACTCGTGTTTTATATGGATTAATAAAATATTCTGGAAACTCTTTTCTTGATTCACGAATTAATAAATAGCCGTAAATCATAAGATCTATTTTTGCTGAAAATGTAGGGCAAATGCAGATGAGATATATAATTATTAATTCAAAATAACAAGAAAGAGAGTTGACTGATGTATGTATTTTGTAAGAGAAAAATTAATATGATTTCTCGTTTCTGACATAATTTAATATGGCTGCAGTGAGGACACAAGAACTTTGAAGACGATGAAGTAACCTCGCTTGAACATCACTTATACTCGCGTTTTTTATAGATAATCTTGACAAACTATGAAAAATTGTGTAACCGTTGAAGACAAATTGCGAGATTATTATCGAAGCGATCAAACTAAAAACTAAAAAAAAAAAAAAATGTCAACGAAGACAAATTGATATGATAGATGCATTAATTTATTTGTATATTCCCGAAGGAGAGAAAAACATCGATCTTAATCCCCGACTTTTCAAAACAAACTCTTGTCGTTCACCTTTTTTTTATTTGAAAGAATTCGTCCCAAGCGATAGTGAAACACGGCAATTTGCCGAACAACAAATTACTCCGGTTTACGCGATGGCGCGCCGACATGTTGCCGCGGGGATGCTCTCGTGTCCCGACCTCACTTGCTTTCATTATTTCGCTAAAAGCACGATGAAAGTAAGACGTGTTCATCCATCTTAATTTATGCGCCCCACACAACATTTCTCCGCGTTAAGGCCATCGCACACGAATTTCCGTAACCGTAAGCATAAGACGTAAGCATAAGCTCGAGAACCAATCAAAAACTAGCTTTGATCTAAATAATTCCGTAAGATCAGAAATAACCATAATCTTAACACGTAACAAGTGAATTTCAGTCGGTTGAAATTTTTACGTACGAAGAATTGTATACATATATATATGAGTATTGCTACTGAAAGGTTATGGCACATCTCTATTCTTCTACACGATTTATGTTCATTGCATGACATATGTATACATATATCTGATTTATGTATGATTTGATATTTAATAATTTTAAAGAATATTAATATGTAATATATATAAATATATATACATATTTTAGACATAAAATAATTCTTACGTTACTTCTTATGCTTACGGTTACGGAAATTCGTGTGCGATGGCCTTAACATCGTACAATATCCGCCATTCAGTCCCTCGACATTCATCACCGGTCCTTCGGACTTTTACATAATTGGGAACCGAGTGTTAGTTTTAGAGAAAGAGAAAGAGATTGCGCGGGAAGGAAAAGAGGAGAATTCCTGCGTGAAAAGCTATCCAATCTCAGCGACCATTTCAAACTAATACCCGATTCCTTATTAATGTACGCGCACGTGTCGCGCGAAACGCACGGAAAAGCATCCGCGAGCGCGCGATAAAAGTTCCATTTCCCGAGCATTAATTCCGGCAAGGAGGCCTTTTATGACGGCGCACAGCCGGAGTTCAGAATTCAATGGAACTTTTCAGACAATGGCGGCCGCCGACTTGTTCGAGGGTGGTTCAGTGATGCGGAAGCAAAGCGGATGAAAAAGAGGAGGATCGAGGAAGAGGCGAGAAAACGACGACGGTGTCGCGGAATCTAAGACAGTGGTTCTTAGCCCGGTCACTGACGCTTCTCTCTCTTCCTCTTTCTCGTATCCAAAAAATACGTATCATCTCGCGCATTTCTGTAAAAAAATTAATATAAAAATTATACTCGAATAAAAATACGCGAGATCCATTTTTCTATTCGCTCGATCGTCGACGAAAAAGATTTAACGCGTCCCTAATTGAGGCACCCTTGATTAAGAACCACTGTCTTTAAGGACCAGGAAGAACGGAGGGGAAACTGAGTAAGTGCGACCAAAATCTATCCGAAGGTCTCTTTGTATCTCCTCGTTCTTGGCACCCCCGAAGATTATTCATTCGGTCTCTTAATTCATTTATCTCCCGATACTCTGTGTCCTTCTTACGCTCGACCGGCGCTTCTTCAAACACTCCGACGCCCGATGAGGGGCAACGGAATTTATATTCTATATGTATATAAAACGGACTTTGATAAATTGGATGAGAGTCCCGAATTATTATTCCAACGGGACGATGAGTTCGCTGATCGAGGAAAGGCGCGAACAATTATTTCAGTTCTCGTTCTCGATATCAAATAAAATCGACGCCGACTTTAGCAAAGTGCGGTTTATTTTTAGATACTCGGTTCTTCAGAGATTAAACTTATTCGCGGTTATTGAAGCAGTAAAATCATATATACATTATATTATAGCTGTTACGATTTCAAGTTTTTCACTTGCAAATTGAAAAAAATATATATTTACTTATTACATAATAAATATAGTATAAGATATGCTAACATTTAAATTAAAATTATTCTGTGTTATATATGATGACAGTTCTATCTCTCTATAATTAATAAATTATTTTATATACGCTAGATCGGCCACCATCAATATTTAAAAAAATTATTTATTATAAAACTTCAAATTTTTACTTAAATTACTTTCGTATTATGATATCCTAATTCATTATTGTTATCCTTGTCCTATTTTATCAATGCAAATTCTCGCGAACTTTGAAGTTTACGATACTATTTTCTGGAATATATTCTCCATTTATCGATAAAATTATATCGAATAAGCTATGACCGAGTGACTTTTAAAAAGATTTAGGTTGCGAAATTTATCAGACTTGCTTAAAATATCTCTCGTTTCGGAAGGATTGGAAGTTCTAGAACATTCATTGAAAAATTTGTATTCTCACTTTAAAAATTTCCTATTTATTTTTAGAATATTCTATTCTAAAATAGACACTAAAAAGAATCTTTTACCTTAAAAGAGAAATCCTCTAAAGATTAGTATCAGATATTCCTAATTTAAAAGTGTTCGAAATGGAATTTGTTTTTACATTAACTGTATATTTTTACTGTATATTTTTTTTATTTTTACACATTATAATTATATATTTTTCATTATAATTTAAACTAAAATTTTTATTACAATAACAATTTTAATTTTATAGAGCATGACTGCAAGATATATATGTATAAATTTTTATCTGTTTCTATTTTACAAAAAGTTGAATAAACTGAAACAAGGTTTTGGTACTCTTTATTTATCGAACGTTTGTTATTAACAAGGAATATATTTTTGATTTTAGAAGATGTTCTAGAAACAATTAAGAATATCTGTTAAAAGGGATTTTATAGTATACAATCCTCTTATATTTCGAGAATACAATTTTTTCGTGAAGAGGGTCGCACAGGCCTAGCGGATTCGCCTGAGAGAGAAGTAGGATAAAAAGCTTGGGGCGAAACCAGCTCCGAGCATCCAATATGTCTGTCCCCAGCTTCGATTTTCCTCCCACTATCTGGGCCACGAAGGTTATTACACCGTGTTCTTGTATTATCGACCTGTGTTCTCTGGAGAGAACGTCATTATTACTGCCGGCCATCTTTTCGGCACCTCGATCAGACTATCGCCGCGTTCTGCTTACATTGGATGATACAGTTTTTCTTTTTTTATCGCAAGATTTTTTATTAAAACTGACGTCTTTCTTCGCGAAAATTTCTCCGATTTTCAAATTCATATCTTTCCATTTTTTTACCTTTTTTTCTTCTACCTTACAAAAAATCTTCTCGTGACATTACATTATAAAAATTGTAGTAATATCGTTTCGATTTTTTTCTCACGAATTTAATTTTTCCCAGAAACATTCTTACATATAATCGTAACAATTATTGATTAAGGAATATTTTCCTCTGTGAGATGAAAAACGAGACTGACTCTCTGGCCGCGGAATCGCGAAATCACGCAGGCAAAGGGAAAAACAAACGGAGGTAAATTCCGCGTCGAGTGAGAAAAGGGGGCAAAAAGGGGAGAAAGGGGAATAAAAAGGGAATATATCTCGCGTATTCTCTCGTATAGTCGGCTCTCGGATTTTTGTGTATCGATTGCGAGCGTTCTCCGATACTCGCCCGCATTTTATACCTCCACAACTTTTACATGTACATATATACAATTCCCGTACACGTGTACCGCGGAAAAGTAGCAGCGTCGTTTTGTTCCATCGTGCGCGCGATTAGCCGATGCCCGGGGCACCATAGTCTACAAACTGCATTTATTGAGTTTATCGGATCGGTAAGCTCGCCTGTTTGCTCGTCGGGCAAAGCCAAGAAAAATGTTGCCGATATACAACCGAGCGACCGGTTTTCATTACGTTACCGTACATGCGGTCGCTCTTCCTTCCTCCCCTCGTCAGGCTTTTTAGTTGATTTCCTTTTCTATTGCTCCCTTCCCCCAGAACTCTCTATTGAGTATTCACTCGCATATGCTTCGCCTAATAAATTTGCAGAATTTTTCAATTCATCAAATTAACGCGCGAATTTATTATATATTATTTTTCGCAAAGTTTCAAGATAATTTCGACGTAGTTCATCAACCTAAAATCCTCGCCTGTAACATACGCGTAATTCTGTGGAAACGTCGACGTGGGCGACGAGGTTGCAATCGTTGAGTGTCTTAATTATGCAGATTTTCGAAGTTCGTGGGAGAGGAAGATGGAAAAGAGGAGTGTTAGTTCATATCAGCGGGTCGCGTGCAATTGCGAGCTAATCCTATTTCATTCCGAGTCACTTCAACCGGCTCGTGCATGAAACGCCAATATTTCCCCAAAGCTGCGGGAACGAAGGAAGAAGGGAAACGCTATGGCCTCGAAAATTGCGACGGCGGATTACCGGTAGCTGCAACCAGTGGCGGATCTGACAAGAGCGAGAGCGCATATAACGAAAATATTATTTTAAACTAACGGCATCATAATATATACATCGCTGACTTAGAAACACGCGACACGTCTTTATACATATAAAAAATTGAAGTATCTTCTTTTTCTTCCGATTTATATATTTAATAAAATTTATATATTTTTATATTTAATTTATACCTTATATTTAACGGTAATTTAAATACAGCACAATGGCATAAACAAAATTTTTGTAAAATATTTTTTTATTTTTATTGATGGTACTTGTATTCTAGAGTAATGGCAGTTTATTCTAAAATATAACACCCAGAGACTTTTTTGTCCTCCCGATTTATATTTAATAAAATTTATTTATTTTTATATTTAATTTATATCTTCTCTTCAATCT
Organism: Prenolepis imparis; assembly: GCF_030444845.1. Lineage (NCBI taxonomy): Eukaryota > Metazoa > Arthropoda > Insecta > Hymenoptera > Formicidae > Prenolepis > Prenolepis imparis. The sequence goes on from NW_028141165.1 coordinate 8,195,249, forward strand.
TTTAATTTATATCTAAATATTTAACGATATTTTAAGTACAATTTTAGGCATGATATATATATAGTATAAAAAAAATTCATAAAATATGTATTTTTTTATTTTTATTGATGGTATGTACTTGTAATCCTAGAATAATGACAGTTTACATTAAAATATAATATATATTTTTATATTTAATTTTTATATCTATATTTAACGATATTTTAAGTACAGCATAAAAATTAAAAAATTTCGTAAAATTTTTTATTTTTGTTGCTGGTACTTGTATTTTAGAATAATGGCAGTTTACTCTAGAATATAGCGGTAAACCAGAGACTTTTATCTCCACAGTTTGAAACGCCTATGTACACCATTGAAAGGCGTACAAGGAGCTGGACTGTGGTAATGAAGAAATCTATCTCTTTTCCCTGTTCTAACTTATTTTACTTGCTACTCTCGTCTCTCGTCGTGCGTATGGAAGTGATGGGTCTCGAACCTTGGACGAACTCTCTTTTCTCTTTCAGAGCTGTTCACACAGCAAACCCACACTAAATATGTGCGACCAACACGAGCGTCACAAACTCGAGCGTCTCAATAGCTTTTATTTGTGCTACTTTCGTTCACAGATTTTTTTACTTTGTAGAACCGATCCTTTTTTTAAGAAAATTTGATGGAATCGAGATAGTCAAAAGTATTTTCTAACACTTTTTAAATTTTGAATTTATCAAGTATTTAATAAATTTTGATTTTATGAAATATTTCGTTTTTTACGAAGCCCTCTCGAATTAAAATTTAGTCAAGATTAAAATTTAATTACTTGATTAGAGAATATACTTTTATTCGCGAAAAAAGCCGTCTATAAGTATTTGATAAAATTTCAGAATTATTATTAATTGCATAAAGAAAAAAGAGATGTATTTATTTAGTAATAAGTGACATAACGAAAAATTATTCTAAAAGCACGTGAACATAACATATCCAAATAAAACTATTTCTATCACAGAAATGTTAAAATGATAGCTCGGTGACTTTTTTTCATCGCATTTCATATTCGTTTGTATTATGATGAATCGTGATAAAAATCGAATGTATCGAATTCGATAGCCATCAGCGGAATGAAGATACACACACATACGTATAATTCAAATAGATAGCATCACATCGACACAATTGCGTACAGATGCCGACGTGCGTGTGCACGCGATATCGGGAATGCATCTTGCGGATATGTCATTAGTAGCGTACTCTGCGCGGGGAACCAACCCTTCGGGGGACAACTGTCGCAGGAGGAAGGAGGAGGGGGAGGGAAGAGGATTGTAAAAAGATATATCGAATTTATCATGCAGGCAAGACGCAAAGGGAGAAAGAGCTGTTGCATGGCGCAGCTATTGCCATTTCGCGAGAGTGAATTTTTCCTATATATATTTTCTGCCCCCTTCTTTCCTTCTTTTCTTTCTTTCTCTCCGTTCCTCTCTGTCGCCGGAAAATGGCATTACCATTATTCGATTTGTTTCTTCGCACGTGCATACATATGCACGCACATACACCTTGATAACTCTCCGGACCGGAAATGTCGCGAGATATTTCGTGAGCGACATGAATACAAACAGGGACTGATCGAAACGCGTGCCCCGAATCGGCCGATCGGTCTCGTTTATTATTCCTTCGCGTTAAAATTACGCCGGAAACGCTGTGACGTAATAGTCATTGCTATTTATCGCGAGTATCATTTTATAGAAACAGGATACATGATATACATATGTATAATTGAGGTAATCCGAGCTTTAGTTAGGTTTTTCATATTTCAATATGAAATTAATATATACAATAAATAGTTAATGTATTCGAATTATTCATATACACATGACGAATTTTCAACTTGTCAAATAGGTATCTAGTAATTTTTTGTTTTTTATATTTAAAATATAAATAAATATAATATAATAAATATAAATGTATTTAAAAATTGTATGTTTTAATATTTATTATTTAAGAAATTCTATAAAATTATTTTATATTATGAGTACTAGTAAAAAATCTCGAAAGCTTTTTAAATTGTTTCGCGCAATAATGATCCATTATACTCTTTCAAACGTAATCAGATCTGTTTATCGTCTTTAAATGAAAGAAACGTGAAAAAAGATTAATGAACCTAAACAGTTACTAGACTTTTAAGACTCGCGCACAAAATTGAGTTTGTCTTTGATTAATAGCCAGTCACTAATACGTTAAGTGCAATGTTTTACGAGACCATATTAGAGGTACAATGTTATTAATAACTCTATCCTCATTATGGTTGGCCGCAACTATAAATTCGAGTCCGTCTCCTTGTTTCCATTAATTAAGTACGAAGAAATTTGCAAGAGGGTAAGAGAAATGGGAAAACAAATGAGAAAGGTTAGTCGATAAGCGATGGCCTCCGACTGGCCGGAGGGCCCTGGGCATTTCGAGCCCTCAAGAAACTGCGAATCGAATGGAATGACGTGATAAATCTCGCTGCGATCGGTGCAAAAGTGAACCGCAAGCATTATGGCTTTAAGCTCGCCCTGATCGCTAAGCTTTCGACCCTTGTCGAGATGAGAAACGGAAGGCCTTGTAGGGCTTAACAAAACAGATCGAAAACGTCTGATTTCTTTGACTTGTAAGGATGTCGCAATCGCTAAAGATTAAAAAGCGTAAACAGTATTTTTCAAGCTAAAGTATTAAGTGATTTGAAATAAAGAATTGAAAGTTTCTCTCATTTATATTACATGATTATTTTAGAGTTTTATTTTTTTTTAATTCGAGCAAAATTTAATTTGTTATATAAAAGAATTGTTCAGCTATTAACTTTTTTGTAAATTTCTCTTAATGGAATTGTATCGTTATTTCACTTTAAAAATAATTTTTGATATCTATATTGAAAATATAAATAAATATTAAATTTTGAAAAATATATAACTTAACAAAGAAAAGATCAAGAGCGTCGAGTTCTATTTTTTTTAAATTCGAGAACGAGTTATTTGTTTAGTATAAGAACGATTTAGAATAAAAAATTGGAAGTTTGTCTTATTTATTTATTTATTTTAGATAATTATTTAGAGTTATAATTTTTTTTAATTCGAGAACGAGTTATATGTTTTCACAAACAAAATTCAATTTGTTATAAAAGAATATTCAACCGTTAACTTTTTATAAATTTCTCTTAATGGAATTGTATCGTTATTTGCCTAAAAATAATTTTGGATATATATATTAAAAATATAAAATATTAAACATTAAATTTTGAGAAATATAATAACTCTCTCGCACATATATGAAATAAATTGAGCTCTTTGTAAACGGTATACGCTCTCTCTCACCGAGAGCCCGATCTATAATTCGCGAAGGTTTAATCTAACCGACGTAGACACGAAAACCATAGTCGCATTGTCTCTTCGAATGTGTGCTGGTCCATTATTTATCAAGAAACGTATTCTCGCGAGAGAACGAGGCCGAGGCGAATAGGTAGGTAGGTAGGTAGGTAGGTAGGTAGGTAAATCTCCCGCGACGGAGAGCATCAGCGAGAGAGCGCCATTCTCCTCTCAGTAGAATGAATGTTTCGGGAATGTGGAGGGTTTAAGTAAACTGCCCGGCGTTTACTCTAGTCGGGATGGATGACCGCGTCTGCGTAATCGAGGCCGTTAGGAAAACCAATCGCCGTCCGGATTGTCTCGTCAGAAAAACGCGAAATGGACTCCGGCGGACATTGAAAAGCCATTTCTGCCGTCCATCAGGCCATCATTTGTTGGCCCTCCTTCTCCTCTTCCTCCTCTTCTTGTGAAGCCACTTCGAGATCCGGGAATGGTTTAACCCTCGCGATTCGCTCGTCCATGAAGGAGAGACGCTTGAGAAATATATGAGTCACCTACATGGACGGATAGGCCAGTACAGAGTCTCGAATACTATCCTAGCAATCCTAGTATCGGGGACGATAAGATCGAATCTCTTATACGAAATAGCTCAAGTGGCCGTTCTTCAGAACTCCGTTCTTGAGAAAAGTCGTTCTTGAGAAATTTCCATTTCTGACTACTTTTATTTAATCAGCTGATTTTATCGCTGGCTGAATCTATATCTATTTTCTGCAGTATAATATATAAAGATATTTAAAATAAAGAGCAGCACACACACATTTTATATATATGTATGTGTGTATATATTCGTAATAAAATACCTTTGAGATTTTTTTCAAAATTTGTAGAGATAATTTTTTAAGTTCTCTCAGGTATATTCGATTTAGTGAATTAGCGCGTTTGATAAATTTTTCCTTTATGCATATTTTAATCGTGATAAGATTATAATTACGATCGCATTATCATATTGATCTGATTCATACGTCTTGTAAAAGCAACCTGAATAAACTTGGTTTCTAGTTAGTAATCTCCTATTTCGTTCTAGATTACAGACCTATCTGTAGCATAGATGGGTAGATAACATTTAGTCAACCTGAGTCACCAGCTAACGAACGTCAGTACAATCAGTTCCTAGAGAGCATCCTTAATTAACTAGGATTGTGACACTACAAACGCAGCTTAATTCCCTTAAGTTTGCAGGACTCTCACAATCAGATGTATCGATCCATGAACTTCTAGCATGTACATTTATGTTTATTCCAGTCATGCGTATATGGACGGAATTTTAGTTGAATATATATATTATTTTATATAATTTTAATTAAATATTTTTTCTTAATTTATATAAATATACCGGGAAAAAACGCGTTTAACTTTCATATAGAATTCTTTACATAGGAAGCCGCGAAAGTCGTCTCGATAGAGTCTCTCATATACTGACGGAATGAAACGAATATATCGTGATTCTCTCAATGGATATACGCGTAAGTATCACGCGTGTATGCGGTAGAAGCCCGTCCCGGTCGCGAATAGAGGCGTCCCTTCTAGAGAGAAGAGAGAAGACTTCTTTGAAGTCGATTGAACGCGAAACCCTCCCCTCTGTCTCGCGAGAAACGCGCGTATCGAGGGAACCGTTCGGGCGGAACGCCAAAGGCTAAAGGGGAATGTAAAAAGTCTTTAATCAACGACTCGTTTTTTCGTCGCTCGTTGATTCGTCGGAACTTCGCAGCCATTTCATCTCGAGTCCCCCGCATCCGTTCCGGTTCTCGATTCTGCGAATTTTTGAATTTTAGATTTCCTCGTGGAAGAGAGAATGAAAAGAGAGATGTATATATGCGGCGTGAAAACGATATTAAATGACTTTTTTTCGAAAATAAAAAATCGCTTAAAGCACGCGTATGCAGTGCATCAGAAACTTTTCTCCTTGTGTGCGGGAGACATTCAAATGTATTTTCATTGTACTTCGTACTTCGAATTAATACTCTCTCTCTCTCTCTCTCTCTCTCCAGTTTTCCCTATTGCGTTTTAAGCTTTAATCATATCCGATAAAATGCTCTTTTGTAAAACATGTACATTTTCGCGGAGACGAACAGAATTCATTCTCCGCAAACTGTCCCTAGGCGAAATTTTTGGAAATCTTTGTGACTTGGCAGCGTGTCAACTTGATAGTTCGCCGCTAAAGTTCTATTTTTATTTTAAAAATTAAAAAAAAAAAAAGTAATAGAGGCAAACATTGAAAATTTTGAAGAAAAAAACATAATCTATGCGAAGTCAACAGCACAGAATGTAAAAGAAACGGAAAAAAAGAATGGAATAAGAAGTAGAAATATATCCGGCAAAAATACTATAAGAAACTGCATAAAAGAAATAGAGAGAGAATGAGAGAGAGAGGAACAAATATTTGGCGGATCTGGAGAAGCTGGGGACTCGCGAGATCAAAATAAATCAAGACTAATCTCGCCATTAATATGTCGCGCGCGAAATAACTCGTCGCCGTATATGTATGACATATGTATGTGTGTGTATATGCTGGCCGAGCTTTAATATCGGGAAAAGTCGCGAGAAGAAAATCTCTTCGCCGTTTCCTAGACAGATGTGTTGTCCCCGTGTTCTAGTAAGGCTACTCACGAGCGCGGCGTCGAGAAAACGTTAAATATGACCGGAAAAGGATCTGTTGACACTGGCCTTCTCTGTGCGCTCAGCGAGCCAGGGATGGGACAACATTTACTTTAGTCGACGAAGAGAGGGAGGCCATCATCTCTTCTCGGCTACACCGGGACCTGGTTTCTTTTAAGAACCGGCGGCTGTGCGGGGATGATGGATGTAGAGTCTCAATTTCCCATCCCACTCGAGAAAAGAATACGTTCGGATCGCGACGCGAATCTCGGAGACCCGAGGATATATCGATTAATGACCGGCAAAAAGATGTCGAATCCAACGACACGATCCCGGGCTCTCTGGAATCGGTCGCTAGGATTTTCCGTATTTTTCCGCGCGCGACGATGAGATTGTACCATCAGGCAACACTATCGTCGGTCAAGAATGTCGAATGGCGGTGATACGTCAAACTCCTTGACTCCGGAACGGGGATCTTACGACACTCGGTCACTCGTATTTCTCGCAATTTTCTCGCCAAAAAGTACTGTAGATCAATCTCGGAGGTTATAAAAATAGAGAAAAAAATAGCTTTTCATCACACTTCTCATCAATCGTTGAATATCTTTTATTTCCAAATGTGTGTATTATTTTAATAGACATTTAGATGATCTCAGATCGTCAAATTGCTCGAAAAAAAAAAATAAATAAAATTTTTACATCCAAAAGTAGATGACTTACTCTAATCTCTGATCGAGGTTAATTAAATCGATATTTAAAGAGACAAAAAAATGATTTCATGAAATCTGCCTTTCACAGCAGCTACACTTCTGCTCGGAGCTAATTAATTAACTGCGAAAGCTGCGGGCTACACGTACGCTCTTTAAGAAAAACCTACACTTTTCGCGCGCGAGGAGGAGAACAAAGGCCGCTCAGCGGTTTAACCGAGGAAACCGCCGGCCACAAAATTTATTCGTTGCCGACAAAGTGCATGGAAAGCGCATTCCTAAGCGAAACCGACTAGGTGCGCGTTTCGTAACGTTGCGTAATTAGCATCAAAGTGTCTCTCTCTCTTCCTGTCTGTCTGACACGTTTCGATCGGTAATGAAACGAAAATTTGCGGCGCTCTTCAAAGGACTGTCTTTGCAACGCGAAAACACTTTAATGGCGAAACATACATTTGCATACACGAAAGTCACACGAGGGAAATGCATTGATTGTCGTCCGCGACAATTAAAACATCGGTAATTGAAATAGTCGGGGATGAAAAAAAAAATCAGTTTGGTTTTTTGCTCTTTCTATAATATATATTAATTAAATAATATCAAAGTCAATTTTATTTTACAACCTTGCATCGATCTTTTCCTCCGATAAAAGTTTAATCTAAGATTTAACAGGCCAAGATTTTTTATTTATCTCTTCTTTCTCTCTTTTATGAACGGAATAATATTTAATTAACACACAAAATACATAATTCTCATTTTAATAAAAATTTTAAGCTAGAATTTCATCTGTCACAGAGAGAAACTTTTATGAAAAAAACAAGAGAGATTAACTCGGAATGTCCTGAAATTTTTATTTTACTATTAGCGTAAATGTTTCAAATCAGACTTTAGCTATATACCGCGGAATTCAACGAGCGTTTCGCGTAATATACTTGAATTATTCCGGCGAAATGTACATTTTGACGGGGCGCGAACGTACGGATTTTGCGCAAAAGAGACACTGCTTGATGCAAATTTTGGCGTGCGAGAGCCTGACATAGGAGGCGGAGCCGACAGGCGCATTTAAAAGATGCACTGACGCCGAGAGAGAGAAATAGTATGCTGTTTTGTCGTCGTCGTCGGCAGCGCGTCCGACACGTGTACAGTTCGTATTTCGCGTGGTCGCGTAGACAAACGATGGCAGGTGAATTCCACAGGGTACCTTTCGCACGTCAGAAAAATTCCAAAGCGCGCGAGGAGGATAAATCATCGCGACCGGGAACGGCGTAATGAAAGTGCACGCGCGTGACAAATTTCAATGTTCGCGGAGTTGGGTTTATCGCGGATGTTATTGGCTTCGTAAATTCACCGTTTGACATATACTATGCAGAACGAAGGGAGGAAAAATTTCACGATGACGTTTCTTTTCCCCCTCTTATATGGGTGGATGGCTATTCATTCAAATACAGGTCTGTATGATTTTGCGGTCTGGAAAAGAAGAGTAATTTTTATATATAATTTTTTGTGCAATCGCTGAATCCAAATCTGAAAGATAAAATGACCTATTATGTCAGGTTTTTGAAAAAAATGGAGCTGAAATCCCCCAAAAACCATTTTCTGCTACGAATTTTCAAAAATGGTCAAAAATGCGTTTTTAGGGTTTTCCATTTTTTCTTGAAAACCTGACGTGATAGGCTATTTTATCTTGCGAATTCGGCGCACACATAAAAACCTATAGGAAACTACTCTTTTTTTCCACATGGCAGAAAAAAGTATAAAGTTATGCAGATCTGTGTAATTTGTAAATACAAATACATGTCAAGGTATGAGATTTCATACTTGTTATTATATACGTTTATATCGCCCAATGTGTTAAAATTCAACAAGTGTCTTCGAACGGTCGTTTAAAATATCCCGTTACCATAAAGCGAGAGACTCGCGGAGCAGCAATTTTCCATTTTAACGTCAAGCGACTAGAAGAGAGTATAACATCCTTCTTCCGATAACGCGCGATGGGATTAAAATCGCGTCAAAAATTCATGAGATTCGATCACGGGGAACGGAACCTCAACCTCCAAAGTTCCACAACCCTATTCCGCCAAAGTTACGCCTTTCTCTTGGGCGGAAGAACACGCGACTGACTTTTCATGCTTCGGTTTCTTGCACCGTCTAAGGTTCTCGATCTGATCCTGGTACAAGATCGAGGATAAAAGGGAGAAAGAGAAGAAGGAGGAAAGAAAAACTCCCCGCGGATGTTCGGAAAATCGTGGAGAAAGATCAGAGAGGGGAAGGTAGGAGGGAGGAGACATCCTTATACATTAAACCGGGCTCGATTCTTGCGCCTTTTCTCCTACTCCTTTATATGCAACTCTCGTAGCGGGCGCATTGTGAGCTTCGGCGCTCGGTTATTCCTCCCCAGGGAGCAATATACCTCGAAGGAAAATATACTTAGACGCTTTGTGTAATATTTCTCTCGTCTCTCGCCGCACCCTGAAGACACGCGCGTGTGTATCCTTCAAGACGTGCGGCGCCGCCTTTCGATTATAATTCGCGTATTATATCACGCGACTTAATCTCGCGAATTAAAAGCGATGAATCGGCGAGATAGGAAAAGCCAGAAAAAAAAAATGAGCGAAATCACGTAAGAAAACTTGATCTTTGCGAAACTCTGTACAGAATTTTCTTGTAAATCGCCACCTGTCTCGAAGGAATTACGTGCGAAAAAAGAGAGGGGAAAGAAATGAATCTTGAGACTTATATAAGTAACATAATGTGTTCACTTAATTTCACGAACAATTTTCGGGAAGGCTCCATTGTCGATAGAATTCTTATCAGAGATTTATTGGAACTTTATATGTATAATATTTCGAAATACGCACGGAAAAAAATATTAGCTACTATAACTGAATTTTAAATGTCCATATATTACACCTTTTAATTATTATGTTTAAGTTTTAGCTATGATAACTAATATTTTTAATTATAATATAATAATTTATAAAATTGTATTTGTAATTATTTATTTACAATTTATAATTTAACGAAGAATTCTTTACTAAAAACTAATATTTTTTTCTGTGTACTTTTATTCTTTATTCGTGTAAATAGCTACGAAAAATATGTGTAACTATAAACAGAAAAATAATAATTTATTGTAAGAAACGAAGTATGTCGGTCTCGTTTTCGCGAATCTCACACGTCGTTCACCCTTAATTCCGTCCTTCTTTACGAGGTTATAAAATCCTGAAACGTCTCCTCTTATTCTATCGAGGACGTGTCAACGAGGAATAGCTTTCTTCTCTTTCCTTTTACGAATTTCTTTCTTCGCGCGGCGCGTGATTCAATATGGAGAAAGCATGTCGGTTCTCCATGTGAGCATTTCGATTCGACAGTGTTCAACTCCATAGCGATGCACGTTTTATCATCCTCGTTTTTGCCATACCACAATGGCATAACAAAACATTTCTCTTTCTCAATTTCTCTGTCTCTCTTTCTCTTACGCGCGATACACTTTTTTAATCCTCTTTCAGGTGAATTACTGTTAAAGAATTAGTTCTGCTCGATTGCATGTTACATAATCAATTATTACTATAATATTTTATATCAGACGTTTTGTACATTGTGTTCATTGTATGATATAATATCTTTCTGTTATATTTTATTATTTTTTGCATATCACGTGTTTTACCGCATTTATAAAAGTATCGTTATTCAATATTACCAGAATTAATAATAATTAATCGCGATAGTAAACCGTGTGGAAAGATTGGGAAATTATTATCAGCAGATTAATTCTGTTAAATTGCTTATTCATTTATACAATTAATAACTATTACATCGTGCAATAATTGATAATAATAAATCAGAGAAAATAAGTGCAATTGAAAAAAATAGAAAGATTTTCCATCATAAAAATAAAAAGTAAAGTCAAATCATATATTGCACAAATTTGTGTTTTATCATAAAAGATTATATTAACAAAAGATAAATATTAAAAAATAAATATATTACGCGGTGTAAAATATATTCCATATGCGGATATTTTCTTTTTTTTATTATATGTACAGGATATGTATAAAGCGACACTCTTTCGATATTCTAATATCACTTTCGTATTCTCAAGAATTAGAATTCGAAGTTTGACAAATTTCGATAATAGGTATGAACGCCGGTACGAAGGTAGAGCGATTTGCCAGGAAATTCCAATTTGAAGTAACTTTACTCCTTACGCGAAATCGATGTTTATCCCTTATCGACACTTTGAAAGGTCCCGGATAGACTGCAAACACCCTAAGTCAGCAGAGCGCGCGAGCAAAAGTGGGGGAGGAATAGGGATGGTGTGAACAAAAGCCGGAGGAGCGAGATCGAGGACGAAGTGGAGGACTCCGCGAAGAAGCGAGGATAATGGACGAACTGGCGAACTGCAACAAAATTCCAATTTGAAGAAAGTTTACTCTCCGCGCGCGCGCACGAGAGGGAGAGGGCGCGAGAGGGACCAGGGGGAAGAGAACATCGCTTCTCTCGGTCGTTGCACTATTGTAAAACGACGGGGTACGATGCGTTTTGGTCCATGCTATAAAAGGACCCGGGCCGAATACGAGGGACTCTGACGTCGCAATTTGACAACAACAATGAGAAACGTGTGTGGGCACGAAAAAAAAAGACAGGGAAAAAACGAGGGAAGGAAGAAGATATATCGTTGCTGTATGTGATAAAAGCAGAACACGTGACATTTTCTGCTCCTCGAGACAAATCGTATGGATAAGTAAAATACTTTGTGAGAACTGTTCTTTCTCTCTCTCTCTTTCTCTCTTGGCTCGACGACGAGAAAGAATTTATTTTAAAAGTGTTTCAAAAATACTTTAAGGCGCTTGTATTTTCGAGTAATTTCGAATAAAAGTGACTGCTTGCCTTACTTGTTTAATAATTTGCTCTCCGATACGAAAATCAATATTATATATTCACATTTTTAAATAACAAATAATAATTGGCAAAATTATATTATTTTTTATATTAATATTATTTTATAAAATTGTGCAAATCAGTTTTTTTATTCAAAAATTGAACAATTGCAGCGCTTCTCGAGTATTTCGCTCGATATAATTTTTTTCACATATATTAATGGCTAGATAAAGAAAGAAATGTGTGTGTTCTGGAACGCTATTAATTTTCAACATCGCAACCTCGCTATTGAGTGTTGACGCCGGCAAACATTGTGACGCGAAAATGGGGCCCCCCCTCATAACGCCATCATCGGGTGAGAAATTCCGATAGGGTGCAACTTTGGCAACTTCAACTTGGGGGCGACGTGAGGGGTCGGGGATCGATGCCCGTTCGTTATCGACATTTTAAAACGCCCGACGAGAGATACAGCCCGGGTGCCGATCAATCTACGACGCCGGAAGGAGAAAAAGAGGGGGTGAGAGGAAGAGGTGAAACATGTACGCCGCGGAGAAGGGGCCAGAGGGGAGGAAATAGGGATGGTGCCGGCAGAATGAACTTCGCGGGGAACGAAGGATAATGGACGAAGCGGCCAACTACGACCAAATTCCCAGGCAGTTCGACGAAGCGCGTCGAGGAGAAACCCCGGCGAGTTTGAAAACCCGGAGATGATACCCGAGCCCCCATCTCCCTTCAACTAGGGGTGTCCGGAAGTACGATTGATTCGTCGACGCCGATTGGCCGTCTCGGGGTTACCGATACCGAAGACCCGTAATTGAGCCACCGTGGCCGCAAAGAGGCGCCAAAGCGCGGGGCAGGAAAGGGAAAGGGAGGAAACGACAGGTGAGAGAGATTGTACGCCGTTGGCAATCGCCGCTTCCCGCACGCCCTTTCACGAAACCCGGATAATTCTCGCGCGACGTTCCGACACGACGCTCGAAAGCCGCCCGGCACGGAGAAGTTAGGAGCTTGCGGCTTCTCTCCTTCTCTCTCCTTCTCTCTGTCTCTCGATGTCTGTTTTCCTCTGACGAGAATTGCCGAACTGAGAAAACCTCCCCCTCTCTCGATAGTAATAGTTGCCTCTCAACCCTTTACCTGTCGAACGGAAGTAGGTTCCGCGGGAAGTTGTATAACCGCCTTGTTACTAATTTTGTTCCGACAACGACGATCGGCGCTTGTCAATCGTGTTGTCGAGCGAAAGACTCGAGAAGCACTGCAAATACTGCATTTCGCATTGTCAGTCCTTTGATATTGAAGATCATAAAGAGGCCCAGTATCTTAGCAAAACGGATATTTATTTTAGATATTGCATTTTTATAAAAAAATAATATATGCAAACATATTAAAACAAGTAAGTTAGGCTGTATCGAAATGTATGTGAAGATACATAATTTCGTGCAATCTTTGCAAATTTTTACGAAACTTTTTTAATGAAGTTTTCACAATTAAAAATAGAAATCTATAATTAAAAATTAAAAATTAAATTGAAATAAAACAATTAAAAATAAAAATTTGTAAGGAATAAATTATAAATTTATTCTTTATAAAATATCATTACGCGGCACATTAGTTACTCTCTGTCCGAATACTAGATGCGACTCGTCTCGTGAAGAATTTTACTGCGCATTTCATGGGAATTAAGTGGAATTTTGCCCATCGCGAGGAAAGAGATATTCTCGTAGCGGTTGATAGGCGCGGATAGTCTCGCGGGATAAGTGAATGGGGAAAGAGCGAGTCTCCATTCCGGCAGCGAAGTTTCTTGCCGAAGAAGTTCAGCAAGAAATCAAGCCGCCAGACAGTGACAAGGGAAAGGGTTGTTGGTTCTTGGAGCAGAGAAAAAGGGGAGGAGAGTGACATAGAGCGAAAATGAAGGTGGAAAGAAAAAGTAAATGGAGATCTTACGTGATCAATATTCGATCGATACTAAAAATCTATAAGCTTCCGGATTACAATTATTTTTTCAAAGCGATGTGTTATCGACGATTTAATGTTCTAGTTTTGAATCAACAATATACTTTCAATCAATAGATTCAACTGAATTATAATTATTTTTGAAACAATATGTTTTTATTCAAATTTAATTTATTTTATTTTATTGTTATCAATAAACGATTACGAGAGTATTTCGGAACAGTATGTTAAATCATAATTAATTAATTTATCAGCTAATTACTATATTTGAATATATATAGATTTATAGAAAAGTTTAGAAAGATTTTCTATTATAATATTACTGCATATTATTTGTTTTTGGAATAATATAGGAATATTAGAAATAAAAATTGGACAGCTGCGATTGTATATAGAATATATAGACTTCCGCGATCGATCAAACGCTGTGTGATAACCGATTGATTTATTACTTAAATGGTAACACATGCCAGCATATTGACAGTTCAGCGTGCTGTCAATAGCGACTGCTTTCACAATTAATTGAACAATGCCAATGTTAATCGAGTGAAATATATGCGGTTCAGTGATTAAGATAGTTCGTAAATTGAGTATCTGTGACTACAAGCATCATAATTGATATATATAATATACTGATTTGACACACACTGTTATAAATTGCTTTTAAATATTAAATATTATAAAATAGCTCTTTTTTCTTTATTCAATCTGTACGATAGATATATCCATAAAAGTGCACGCTTTTGTATATTGAAAAAAAAATGAGGGAAAAGAATAAAAAGAATCGCGAAATTAAAAATGAAGAATTCCAGAGATAATAATAAATTATATCATTTGTTTTTAAATCATGTTAACTTGTACGTAAACTTTATCTCCCAAAAAAGGTGATGAAGAGAGAGAGAAAGAGGAGAGAAAAAGTGATTGTTGCCAATATCTTAAGTATCTTATCGGCGAATGGAAAATGAATCCAGCGATATTCCACGGACGACAGCGTATGGGTTCTGCCGTCCATAAATCCAGCACTTCCGGCCCGTAACGGAAAGTAATATCGAAGTTCGTGTCGCCCTATCCCTGCGCGCGAGAGTCAGCTTCGTTTTCTCCTCTTTTTCCTGCGAGCGTCTTCGATCCCCGATGCTCTCTATAACCTGCCTAGCGCCCGTCTCGTCGCTGTCACCCTTTTTCACGTATGATACGCGATATATCGGCGCGAAAATGGCATCCAAAGCACCGCAAATTTATTTATGCGGGCGCATCCGACGCATCTCGGATGCAGGCGCATCGCATTTCACGTCGGGATATTATATATAAGCGATACGAAAGCACACACACATTCGTGTAAGTCATCGAATTCATCAAAAATTCCGCTAGGTGCTGGATTACAGGCTAATGAAAAAATGTAAAACATGATGCGAGGAGGTGCGAGGAAATAAGATATAGTAATACGATACAAAATTAATATGAGAAAAACTTGCAAATTTTTTTTAAATGTAATTTTAATATAATGTAATATTAATATATGGTATATATTTAATACAAATTAAGTTTATTAATATATATTATATTATATTAATATAATATACATATATTATAATATATTAATATAATAATTAATATATATATTTAATCGAAGATTAAATTTTATTAAATTGCCACGTTTGGGATATAATTTATTTAATGGACGCGCGCGATTAAACGGGGAAATACTTTTGATATGCTTTTTGATATTATTATCACAATTTTTTGAAGTCAGTATCGAAGAAACCTGCGTTTGACCAACACCGGCAAAATCTATCAAAATCCGATCAGAACTATTTATCCAAAGCTTGACCACGACAGCTTAAAGTGTAAGTCCGGCTTAAACGCTGAAGAGCAGCTTTCTAATCTCGTTTCAATCTCCGGGACTTAAGCGAGTTTGACTCGGAAACACAAGATCCAACGATGATTTCCCGTAAGCCGCTTTTCGCAGGTGAGAGAACCGCGAACGCAAATATATCGGATGTTAATTAAAGACACGTGGCAGATATATGTATGCGCGATATCGTTTGAGATATAAAATTATCATCCTCTAGTAAACGCGACACTCGGTCCGCCCGAGGTAATAAATGTTCTTACGTTAAGCTCTGCAAGTAATTACAGTGTACTTCCTGCTCCGCGGTAATATACCTATGCTAATACAGTACTGTGGCAATTAAAGAGCCATTCCAGCAAGAACATCCATTAAAATTGTACGAGATACTTGGCTTCCAAATAAATTATATAAAGTATCTCGAAGGACACTTGTCGGGGTTTAGCTTGATATTCTATCAAACTGTTAATAAATTAAATTTTCCGAACTCAATAATCAATTTATTAACTAAATTTAGAGAGAGATAGAGAGATAGAGAGATTCCTACGTCACTACATATGTTTTTATATTATTTTTAGGAAAGAAATAATATTTCACATTTCTTTTCTCTACATAAAACTTTAAAAATCTTATTGTAGATTGAAATATTTTTATTCTTACACGAGAAAAGTTAATTTTTGTAAAATATATATATTTAATAAATATATATAATTTTAATGAAATATACATTTGATAAAAATATATACAAATATACAACTTTTTTCAAATTGTATAAGAAAATTCAAGTTTATATATGTATGGATTTTTTTGCGTTTTAAAGAACCGTTTTATTTGGAATGTCACTTGGCACGTGTCGCATCGATAGCAATTCGTCCAATTTCATTCGCTAGATTTGTTTTCACGCGTAAGAAGCGAACGATAAAAAGTCGTTGCACGTTTCTGCCACGCTCGAGGGGACACGAATTCAGAGATAGCAGAATGGATGCAAGACACGAGCAACTCGGACCCTTGAAAGCTCGTTGCAAATATAGAGCAAGTGTATTTCCGAGAGAAAAAGACCGGGGAGACGTTCAAGTGCACGACTATATACAGGAGGAGACAAAATCAATGTCGCACGAGAGATATTGGGTCGAATTCCGTGACAGTTAAGTAGAACGAAGAGAGGAATATGTATATGTATATAAGTGAGATCTCTCGTAAACTGCTTACTCGGTCGGAAAATTAAGCGCTTAATCCAGAAATATAAGCAACATTTAAGGATCGATTCTATGCATTATATGTATTTAAAAAATATAGCTACCGAAAAATCGCGACGCCACTTTTATTTAGTTTAAATATTTCAATTACATTTATTTTACGTTTCACAAATATTTTGCATCAAAAATCGCGTGAGTTTTATTATTTCAAATAAATGTCTCCGCATACACATACACACACTTAGAATGCAAAAATATAATATAGTTGATTGCTCTGGCAGAGAGAGAGAGATATATATATATATATATATATATGTGAGTAGTATTCTAAATTGTATAACATCCGCAAAAAATATCTCAAAACAATGAAGAAGAAACTGTTCTCTTGAAATTGCCCATGATGAAAAATAAAATCGATACTGCGAACGGTGGCAAATGGATGGAAAATTTGCCTACGGAGGGGCAACATTCGCGTCGAAATATCGTTATATATTTCACAATATATTCGGAGTATATGGATTTTTAGATGCGCGGGGGAGCAATATTCCCGAAAAAAAAATTTACGCGTACCAAAAGCTCGCGCGAATATGAAGTTTTCACACATCTGCATCGCATATTGTGTCAAATAGCGAAAACAGAATCACCATCATAAAAGGAAATATCGTTAGTTGCTCTCGTTTCGCGAAATACGATTCGATGATGTGTTCTCGCTTTATTAATTCAATTTTTGCTGTCGCAACAGGAATTGCGGCTTTTCATTTTCGCGTCGTCCGTCAAAAAGAAAACGGATATCGTACTTGTATCGAAAAGAGATAGAAGAAAAAAAAAGGAGAGAAACGTGCGAGACGTTTCACACATTTTGATCGCATTTATCCGGCGTAGATGACTTTTATAAGCGACGGCGCAATCAGGCACACAAACGATTCCGCGAAGGACGATGGAACGTGTCGCGCGAATCGATTGATCGATCCATCGATCGATCCATCATCCGCTCGACAAGCGTCCCCCCGAGCTAATTCGACTGTCGTAATTAGCTTCGTTTATCGGTCACCGCCGCGTTCGTTCCCGGGCGCGGATGTAATCCCGGTGCAAACAATTAACGTTGTAACTTCGCCGGTGATTACCGCAATTTTCGTATACGCCGATACTTCGTCAAGCTGCCTCGCGGCGTTACGAATAAATAATCTCGCGCAAAAACACCCCTAAAAGGACGCGCGCCGATTTATTCTACGCGATAACAAGGACAATCGATACAATCGCGTGTTCGATCATTTTACGAGAGATCATCGAGTACCGATTTGTCAGAGAGCCGAAACGTGCTACTGATGTATGCGAATACACTGCTGTAAAGATGAACGGAATTGGAGCGAGGGATATTTCTCAGGGCTTTTGTGAAGATGAAAAAATTTTTAAAGATATACGGAGCGAGTAGTAAAAAAAAAGAGAAAGAAAGAAAAGCGTCGAATAATATAATATTTTGAATGATTGGGTCGCAGTACCGAAATCCAACTTGGGATAAAATGGAAAGAATCTTTTATTACTTTCTTTTATTACTTCGTCCGCGCAGACGCGAACGAGCATGGTAATTTTCGCGAGGAATTTCACGTAACGAAAAGCCATTGTGCGGACCGTCAAGTGAAACGCGTATAAGGGTAAGTGAGTGGTAGAAAAAGGAGGAGTTTATTATATGTGGAGGATGGGAGACAGACATTTTTCCCCTATGTACGAGAAGCGGAGATTAACAAAAACAATCCTCCCGAGAAAATGGGACGCTGAGGGACGACATGGAACATCCAAGGGGTCGTGGAACATCGATTGGGGTTTATTAAGAAAAATGTCGAAGTTATCTGGGAATGTGTGCATTATTAAATACGATATGGATCATATGAATTGCTATGAATTCGTGATAATAATTAATAATTCATTTCGCAATTATGATAATTTAAAAAAACTTATTAAAAATATTAGACTTTCAATTCCAATATAATTAATAATTCATTTTGCAATTATAATAATTTAAAGAATTATTAAAAATTTTAGATTTCCAATTTCAATACGACGCTGATATGATACACCATAAAAAAGTATGTAAAATTATATATTGATCATATCATCCTGTGTGTGTGTGTGCAATATTCTTAATACAGTGTAGTTCTGAATAAATATTGAAATTCCTTTTGAATCACGTATAATGAAGTTCGACGTAAGTAAATTCGCACAAAGTGTGTTAGTATAACTTATGCGTGGAAACTTCTTAATATTCCCTAAACTTTATCGTAATATTATTCCAGTGGAAAATAGATGCGCGTAATAAAATCTTTATTATACGTGATCTGAGTTTCTGTATGCGTATCATACAAGTAATTGCGGACATGAATATGAATGTACGAAATGCAATTTTTTTAATTTTTATGAGTCAAAAGTATTCTTTTTTTTTTTTTTTTAATTCTTTGACACTTTTTGGGAGAATATATTTTACGCGGCAGAGATGAGGCTCGATGATGGTTAACGAAAAAAAATGCGATTCGTGTGCTATGTTAACGAGCGTGTCTAGCGGAGGTTAACGACGTACTGTTCTCTTTAACCGGATCCGCGGTGGCCCGGCCTTTCCACTCACGAAGTTCAGATAACGAGGCAATTTCATCAAAAAGATAGGATTTTACGTGCGCCGTCGATTATACCGCTTCGATTAAAGTTGGGGTTAATTTAACTTTTTTCCTGGGACCTTCCCTGGGATCGAGTATTCCTAAGTTTTTCGCTCAAGCTTCGGCAGACGATGTACGTTTAATCACTATGTTTTATTTCGCGAAGCACTTAATATAGGTGATCTCTGATGAATTTCAAGGCGGAAAGACGACGTAATAAGACCTCATGAAAATCGATTATTACTAAATTATTGAAAGAATCATATTTAGTCAATTTACGATAAAGAATGTTATGATTTACCTTTTCTTAACAGAAACAACGTGAAAATAATATTATTTTAATATATTATTTTTAATATTATTAATAATATTATTTTACTTTTCTAAGGAAATATAATAAAAGGAATATAAATTCCATTTTATATTTTTCATGAAAGAAATTTTTCAGCATTCATAGTCATTTATAACACTTGTGGATCGTAATAAATTCTTAAAAATTCGTAAAATCAAAATGCACGACAAGAGTGACGTGCATTTTGATTATACGAATTTCTAAGAATCTTACGTCTTCCGTAAACATAATAAATCATAATTTGTTCTTCCAGTATAACAAGCGAAAATTGTTGCGTTCCCCCTCCTGTACAATTTATCTCAATCTTTTTAATCTATAAGAGATAACGCATTTTTTTATTACAGACTAATTTTTAACTCAAAGAAAAACTGATCGATTTTCTAAAATACTCCTAAATTAATCGATAATATTGCGAAAAAGTATCCGAGCTCTTATTAGAAGGAGCTCGTATTAGAAGGAGAACGCAATCGCCGTTTTCTAGTGCAATTTTTTTCACGTTATTATGATTTTTCTATGCATCGATATCGACGATTGTATCGATCGGGGACGAAATTGTCACGTTCATTCTTTTTTAGTTGAGCGCACGCGTTTGTGCGCAAGAAACAAGAGGGGAGGAAGGAAGTGGGACAGGAGTACGCATAGCGTAGTAAACATACTACTACGCGCGTACTACCGTTCAGTCGTATTATGAATGAGACGCGCGCTACAAAACTCGGAAAGATCTCGAGACTTGTCGGAAAAGATCAATATACATATACAAGTGTAAAATAAAATTCATTCTCATCTCGCGCATCTATTCTCGTATCGCGTGTCCTTACAAAGTACACGTATAACGCGCGTAGTGTGTGGAGTTACTATTGTGTGTAAAGATATATATTTAGATAAAGTATACACAAGAGAAAATATATATATATTAGAGAAAAGAAACTTTTATTCGCAAGTCTTTAAAATGGGAAAATTCTTCGTGCAGAAGGTAATTTGTCATTCTGATTTGTCATTTCGTATGCATGTAATTTCAAGATATGTAATATTGCAGTTTTCAATTTATTTCCATATTAATAACAAATATATCATTATGTAACACGCGTTTTATGAAATGTTCTGATTGCGAATATCGTAAAGTAAAATTCGTATGCTCTTTTCAAAGTAAAATATTAATTTAAATTATACAAAATACAAATCAAGTAAATATGTTCAATTATTTCACACAAATGAATATATTATTTCTATACATATATGAGAAATATCAATGAAAAAATAATATCCAAGGTCTTAAAATTTTAAAATCACGTGACTCTTAAAATATGCATTCTATAGAAATAAATGATGAAAGGGAGGAGGGATACAACAATGACATTTAAATAATCGTGCCTGCCTAATCGCCACGTGTGACTATACTAGCGTATCGAAATTATCGAGATACGCTCGAGAGAAAAAAAAAAAACACAAATAATGCCGTTTTATCATCGAGAAGAAGCCCACCCCCGATAGGTCGAGGGGGAGAAATGAAAGAGGGAAATCACTCACATTTCTTGCTCCTCTCGCCGACGACGGTGCCCGACAGCAATCCGAGGACGATCACCAGCAGCAGCAGCGGGAGCTGGGATACGCGCGCTTTTCTACGCCACGGCGCCGCCGTGGCCGTGCCCCACGACATCGCCGACATGTCCGCGCGTCTCAGCGCGCCTCGTCACTCGCGACTTCCGTCGTTGGTGCCGGCTTCCTCCTCGCCACCCCGCGAAAGGCGCCGCCGCGACACATAACCCCGCGGACGACGCGCGCGTCTCGCGCGTTCCTCTTTCGCACGTTTCCTCCTTTACTCGATCCCTCGCGCACTGCCGGGGGGGGCCAGGAGCCGGCGTCCACGAAATAGAGCGCAACCCGATAGATATATTCTACTCTCCAATATATAATATCCGATCGTGATATCGCGAACCAGAGCTCGGACGCGCACACGTATCGCGGATGTGACGTAATAAGCTACCGCGAACGAAGCTCGTCCCGCGTAATCGGCATCCGGCCGACCGTGTTCGACGACGGAGGTAATAACCCGCTCGGCTCCGCGGCTCGACACTTCGATGAGGATGACGATGACGAGGACGACGACGGCGACGATGTTCGCGCACTACCGTCGCGCCGCTATCGATCCGTTACCGCCGCCGACGACGAACAACCCGGTCGCCGCCCCCGCGCCGGAACCGGACAACTACCCCTCGCCGACGCGCGCCGCTATCTTGCGTCTGCGCAGACGTCGCATCTGTTCGAATTTCGGAACACCGCCGTCGAATTTTTTTTTTTTCGGATGCGAGGGGAAGGATATGAATAGATAGATCGAGATATTTTTTTTGTGCGGAAAGGGAAAATTAGAAATACATACGTATATATACATTGGTTAACGAGAGGGAATCTGAGGAAATCTTCTTGAGATTTTAACACGTGACACATTCTAGGTAGTTGCTCGTATTCTTAGGTCGCTCGACAAGAGAACGTGACTTTCATGGAAATGATTTACTTAGAAATAAGCTCGGGTTCTCTGAATATACATCTTCGAGTCCTTTCGCGTCTCTAAGTCTTCTCGGAATTCTCGTGTAACCTCAGCTACTAATAAAAATATTATATTCTGTTTGCTTCGTTAATTGCTGCGCAAAGTAAGTTAATAATTGAATATTACTTGCGCTTTTGATATACGAGAAATAATATCTTACTTTAAATTAAATTATACCTTACTTTTAATACTTGAAATATTACTTTTATTCGCAAGAAATATTCTAAAGAAATATATCTAAATTTTTTAAATTTCTTTTCTATCTTACTTTTAATATTTAAATAATATTTTATTTTTGCACACGTGTTTAATCTTTCTGTCAATGAACTTTAAATATTAGAAATATGTCAGAACTTTGCTCTGCCCGAAACAAAATACAAAAGATCTTTATTCCTCCTAAAATATAACGAGAAAGCATGTTTGATGCCCAGCAGTTGCTATAAAGAAATTGTAATCTGTGTCGAAAACATGCAGTTGGTATCCATACATTGGTGAAATGGTGAAAAATTTTGCATTGACAGAAAGATTAATATATTTAATGTCCATTTCAACAAATGTGTTAGGTGCGAATTCTCCATGGAAATTTCATATAAGCGAAAATCTATTTATCGAAAATCTATTTATATGCTGAAAAGATCCGATCAGATGTAAGTCGAAATGTCACGAGGGAGAGGATGCGGAATGTACAGGATCACACAATAGAAAAATGTGAATCCGTCTAATAGAATGGCACGAGGAATTTCTCGTTTCCGGTATTGCAATCGCTATATCGAAATCGAGGTCTCGCACAAGCACGACCCGATAACACAAATCGTTTCGGAGAAAGAGAAAGAAAGATAATTTGCATGTTATGCAATAGAGAGAGGACACAGATACGCGATCGGAAACGATAAACACAGCTTTCGGATTTTATTTGGTCCAAAAAGTTTCTTATATGATATGAATGTGAAATATAAAAAAATATAATTAATATTTTTAATAATTAATTATTTTAATAATTAATATTTTTAATAAAAAATATTAATATATCTAAGATATATATATATATATTTTTTTTATTTAATGAGTCGGAAAAAAATCAACATCCATAATTACGCTCTTTATCTAAACTGCAATTTAATAAATTGTAACCAGTTTTTGTTTATTATATCATATAACCATGATCGGAATAATCATATGCAATAAGCATATCGAGTGACTGATCAAGACAAGTAATTCGCGATCTCTAATATTGTATCGAGAAGTGGTCGATATTATTATCCAGCAACATCGGTGTAATTTCAGAGTTGTTGGTCGCGTAATTTAATAACATTGGATTTTTCATTTTCTTCCCCGTTTTTTTTAATTACGAAATGCGCATTCGCTGTTTTTGCTCTTGTGTGAATTACGTCCGAGATCCGATTCATCTTATCGCTGTGAGAATAATCGATCTTCCTTTGATAAGACAAGGTTAGCCAATCAGGATTACAAGGTGACTGTGATTAGAAACTATACCGGGTGACGTGAAAAGCGATTCTAATCTTCGCGACGTAAACTTATCGACGTGTTTTGTATAACTAATTTAAGACATGCTACCACAACAAGCTCAATTGAGCTCAATAATTGAGCTCAGTTGAAAGAAAATTGAGTTGGATAAATGCTAATTGCCCTGTCATATAATAAACAACGTTAAACTAGAAATTCAACGTTCAAAAATAGTCGCAAATTTAGATATTTTGCTTCGCTATTATATTTTTAAAACATGAAATTTAAATTAAATTTATTCTTGTGATATTTTGCTTCGCTATTATTTTTAAAACATGAAATTTAAATTCAGTCTTGTTTTAAATGTACCATAATTAAAAGGATTAATATAAATACAGAATATGTTCCTTTTACATTAATATATTCATAGTTTAACTTTTCGTATTTTATAATGTATAAATAGAATTTTTTTTCATAAATATATGAATCACAAAATATAGGAATTTAATATCATTAATAATTTAATATCATTGTCGTTGTAGAATTTTCAATGTATCGTTTTACGCGCAAGACGTCTCTGGCAAATTTTCAGATCATCAAAATGTAAACCTCGCTCGATGATCACATTCGATCTCAGCCGCGGAGATGCATCCGTTACACCTGATAGCGAGTGCAGCGACGTAACGCCGTGTCGATAACGTTATCGCTGATGCGCGATCATTTTTCTTCCTCGATCAAGGCCTGTCGACGTCATTCTGATTAATATTCGTGCCCGAAACACGTCCCGAAAATTCGTCCCTTTTGCCGGCCGCTCGATGTCACGTCCCCTGAACTTTAACCGTAAAAATCCTTGAGAAAAAACGAAAATCAGCATGCAGTCTCGAATACCTATATGTACACGTCTATCGATTAGTACCCTCTTGATCGTACCCCTAGACCACAGGCTGACTGATTGGAAAATAGTTTATTCTGCAAGACAATCTGCCTCGCGATGTTGATGCGTTATCGGCGCGCTTCTCTTTGAAAGAGACTCTATATGTGACTATATTTTCTTGACGATATGACATACGATCTGTCAGCTTATTTAGATTTAATTTCTCCAGCACGGTAAAAAAAGTCAACGGTAAGCGAATTTAATTAAACAGATAAAACATCTATTAATGTGAATTAAAAATACAAACAAGTGTATAAAACAGCTTATTTATTCGAGTTTAGGATTTTCAGATATAAATAATAAATCATATGTGTGCGTCAAGTGTTATAACATCGAAAAAACGCGTAAATTGATTTCGAAATCTAATATAGCTAGATATATATGTAATATCTCTCGTGCGTGTTCATGTAAACTTTTTCAACATTGCACATGTACCGATATATTCATATACCATAACTTCACCAGTTTTTCAGATTCAATTATTTCGATGTAACGATGATTTGAAACGATTTCGCGTATCGATTCCGAAATCAAATACCGTTACTACAAGCTCGAATTTCCAGCTTTTTCGAGGATGATAGTGAAATTGTCCCCCTCAACGATTAGCGATCCCAGAAATACGATCGCGGTATCGTATGAAAAAAAAAAGCACGAAAGAGAGATGTTGTCGAGAAATTATCGATCGACCAGTTGAGATAGCGGGAGAAAAATGATCATTCGCTTATCGCTTTCTTGCGAGAAAAAAAAATTTTCCTAAATAATTTTTCTTAAAAATTTCTTCTAAAAAATGTTTCTAAGGAGAAAAAATGTCTCCTTGGAAGAAGAAAGATAATTAGAAGGAAATGCGGTGAGATCGAACGACTTTTACTCCGTCGATTGAATTAATATGCCGGCGATTAGAATAATCGAATATTTACGTTGCGTGCTGCCCTCGTCCTCGTCATTAATCAGTGCAAGCAAACCGTGATGTAACGTTATGTACACGCCCTGTGTTTAATCGCGAGTCCCCATGCGAGCCTCGTTCGTGTTTGGCGCGAGTGACAAGTGCGTTTGTGTGACAGCTAATCCGAGCAATCTAAACTAATCGAGACGTTTAATCTCTCGGATATCTCTTCTAAATCTTTGCGCGTTACTCGAATAGATATCAAGAAGAACCCGAGGTATTCTATATTTAGAATATTATCGGGACAAGAAAAATCCCTTTGCTCTTTGATTAATTTAGGAGAGGTTTCGATAATGAGAAGTAATTGTATTTCTGTGCTTCATTAATAATATTGCAATGAATCTCTACGTATAGAATTATATAGAATATATATATCATATAAAAAATATATTATATATATTTGTATATATCTTATAAAATTATATATGTACATTATATAGAATGTTGAATAACACGAAACAACTTATCTTTCGCATGTAAACTTCTGTAGAAAATTGTTCTCATTTTTACGGAAATAAAATAAAAAGAAAAAAAGAAAAAAAGAAAAAAATTTAAGCAAAGCAACTATTTTTTGACGTTCTAAAAGTATGCTCGGTATGCCTTTTTATTGTATTGTTAAAATTTTCAGAATACTCGTTAAATGATTTGGCGGGGAAAAGATGGCGAGAAAATTCTTTCCCAAAGCACAATATTTCGGGATTACTTTTTATGTAAATTTTTTTCTCTCACAAAAATATTCCATTTATGATAATTTCTGCGAATTAATTCTCGCGTGTTTTGATCGCAACATTTATCTTTATATATACGAGCTAGCTCTCCCCTCTTTCCTTTTAGCCCCCCTATTTAGCAACATTGTGACGATACGCGATTATACGTCGAACAGTCGATACTCGACACGGTTGAAATTATCACGATACATACACACATACACGGGTCAACGAGTTATCGTGAATACAGGGCCTGTAGACACATCATTTCGTGTCAGTCGGTGGGAATCGCATATACACTCGTCGCGTATTTGCCAAATGGTCCCTGAAAACCAATAAATAACGATGTGTAAGATCGATAAAAGCGCGATATTTCGGGATACCTCGTGTAGAGGCGAAAACTCCTGGTTAAGCTTAAACCAACGGTTCTAAAGAGACCCCGAAGAAACGACGACGGATCAAATGGTTGGTGTTAATCGAGGCCTGCGAGTGTATACATGTTGTGTTGTTTTAAAGTAAGAAATTGACGGCCGATGGAAAATACAGACTCCCTCTGGTTAGTTCTATTTTTTTTTTTATTAAAATTTTAAGACAGTCTAGAAATAATTAAAATCAAATTTTTTCCCTATATGTCAAAGTGCGTTATGCAGTCCAAAGGAAAAGGACGAATCGCTAAATTTATGCTCATTTAATCCGGACCGTTTATGCAACCGGATGTTCTTACTCACTTAGCTCGAAAATGCATAAGCGCTTTTCATGTAATTCGGATGGAAAATACGTCACTCACTCACTTTTTCACCGCGTTTGCGCTCGAGTTTTAGCTGAGCTTGAAGCTTGAAGAGAATTATTCCAGGGAGCATCACCACGTGCTGCTTTTCAAAATGCGTACGCAACATTTTTCTCTATACGAGCGTGATAGAAAAAGGGAAGGAGGAGGGGAAATTTTTTTTCACGAGGATTTTCGCATATCGAATCGTGATTGCGCGCGAGTGATCGGAGTTTTTTGCCGATCGGATTTTGTAATTGGCGTGCGATCTCTGGACGGAGATAGAATCAAATCGGAGAAATAAAGAGGTTCGCTAACAATTAGGGACTGCGCACAATAAAAGAAATAAGGAACAGAGAATAAAAAATACACTGAGAGAATTTTCTCTTAAAATTTACTCTGAAAATCATGGTAATCGTGGGACAATATGGTATAGAAAGAATTTTAGGAGAATTTCTCTGATTAATATTTATCACAATAAAAATAATATTATCTAATATCACAATAAAATATAAAACATGTTTGATTAATTTTACTAAACTGCATAGTAAAATTAATCAAACATGTTTTATATTTTATTGTGATAGATATTATTATTTTTATTGTGATAAATATTAATCAGAGAAACTCTCATAAAATTCGATTTTCAGAGTAAATTCTAAGAGAAAGTTCTCTTTGTGTAGAAAATAGGAACACAGAGAATAGGGAACAGTTCAATATAAAACATATGAAATATAATTTAGTAACGCAGAATAGAGGAACAGAGCTAGGAATAATGCTAAGGTGAGGTGATGAAATTTCTCTATTCTGTATTATTAAATTACATTTCATGTTTTATATTGAACTGATTCCTATTTTCTGTTCCTGTTTTCTGTTCTCTATTTCCTGTTTCTCATTCTTTTTATTATGCACAGCCCTTAAACTTGTATATTTTAATATACAATATAACACAGAAATAATCGTCAAAAAGTTTTAATCATGTTCATGAATTTGTATAAATGTACATGAATCAGAAAAACAAGAAATTTTAATACTTTTATTTGCTTGGCATATATTTTTTAATGTTTTAAAGAAAATTATGTAATTCATTGTTTTAATGAAAAAGTTAACATATAAATAATTTCTTAATTCTTCTTTCTGAATTGCGCTCTCGTTAATTTTTGGTGATTAATGTACATATACAGATAATGTTATATATGTTACATGCAATACACTCACCGATACGATGCACAATAGCGAAGCCCTATAGTACAAAGCGTTGATCTATAACATAAAAAACACAAGTTAAATGTATACAAAATAGTTTTCAAAATAATTAATATTTGGAAGCGTCAATAAAAATGCGCAATTAAAATTTTATTTGTATCGTAAAATATATTTACTAAAATTACGTCATAAAAATTATTAAACTTTTTAATTATATTTTTTTAGATCTAAATTTATATAAAATATAATAAAATTTAATGTTTAAAAGGTAAATTAAATAAATATAAATTGTATAAACAATATTAAAATTATATACATATATATATAATAAATTTTTTATTATTAATTATTTAATTATAATAAAGTTTAATGTAATATATTTTTTTTTTCCTGTCAATTACTTTAAATATCTATTTTTTTATTTTATTCCAAATTTATTCTTAATATTAATTTATTTTCAACTTTATTTTAATAAAAATTTTTTTTTAATTTAAATAAATTTAAATAAATTATATATAATTATATAAATTATAGTTTATATATAATTATTTAACATATATATAAATTTTATATATATATATAATTATATATTTATTTATATATTTATTTATTTGTTTTAATTGTTTAATATTCTGCTTACTGCATGGATGCTCCGTCGTTGCCCGATGCCTCCACAGGCCTCCTTTTCTATTGTTCGTACTTATAGCGTCTTTTTGGCACTTATATAGCAGACACTCGCGAAAATACGATCACGCGCGCGCATTAATTAGCAAATTAAAATAATCGCACGACAGTTTGAACGACACTCCCGACATTAATCAATCGTACGCGACTTTATACGGCACTCCCGATTTTAATCGTACGAATATTTTATGCGCTTTTGTTAATTATACGCGACGCAGTGATGCCACCTGTAAAAATAATTATAAAGATTATAGTCTTTCGCGATTAATCGAATAAATTATGTAAATTATATATAAATTATATTTTGTCGAACAAATTAGATCTAAATATATATAAAATATGATAAAATATAATTTTCATATAAAAAGTTGTGTGTATTATTATGAGAATTTTATAATTTATTTATTAAAAAAATTATTAACAGTTATTAAAAGTTTTGAAAAGTAAAATATCCAAAATCCATCCTATGCATTTACATTATACATTCGTGTAAAATGAATCGTTATCGCGGAGATGAACGAGTAATTATTATAATTTTACAAGTAATTAATAATAAACGAAATAAGTTATAACCTTACTTTCGACACACACAAGGTTAGTCCACCGTTGCCCGATGCCTCCCCGAGCCTTCTCTTTCTCCTCCTCCTCTTTTCTTCGTACTTGGAGTCTTTTTGGCATTTATACAGCACAAATACAATCGCGAAAATACAATCACGCGCGCGCATTAATCAGCAAAATAAAATAATCGCACAATTTGAACGACACTCCCGGCGTAAATACGTTAATCGTACGCGACTCTACACGGCACTTCCGATTTTAATCGCGCGATACTTTGTGCGAAACTCCCGTCATTAATCGTACGTGACTTTTCATACTTGGGCACTCCCGCTTTTAATCGTACGCATATTTTATCCGCTTTCGTTAATTATATACGACGGATATTTGAGAAAACAGCACGCGACAATTATAATTATACGAAGCTACGATCCGCGAGGCGCGAAATTTACACGGGATGTCGCGGCGGGATGATGCCAACCGACAAAATACGCGGCAAGTCGCCGCAGTGATGCCAACCGACAAAATACGCGGCAAGTCGCCGCCGCGATGCCACCTGTCGAAATAATTAGAGATTATAAAGGTGCCTTTTCATGCTGACGCTCGACGCTCATTTTTAGCGTCAAAAGACGTCACGTGACCAAAAATAAAGATACCAATTCGTCAATTTTGGTCACGTGACGTCTTTTGCCGCTAAAAATGAGCGTCGAGCGTCAGCATGAAAAGGCACCTTAAGTCTTTTTCGCCATTGATCATTTGATCGAATAAATTATATAAAATACATGTTTAAACAGATCCAGATTAAATAAACGCCGATTTCATGCTACACGTAATTAATAAATATTGAGATATTGCACCATTAGACGTGTTCAACCTCTCACCTGTTCGTCGCTCACATGCGATACTTATTTATGCGAAACTCCCGACATTAATCGTATACGTAACTTTTTATACGGCATTCGCGATTTTAATCGTACGCGTATTTTATGCGCGACACTTTTTTTCTTCATTACATGCGACGAATATTTGAGAGCAGCACGCGATAACTAATGATTATACGAAACTACGATCCGCGGGACGCGACGCGAGAAATTCACGCGGCAAGTCGCAGTGATGCCAACGGTCTAATTAGAAATGATCACTCTTTCGCGATTAATCGATCATTGAAAAAATCGATTAACATAGAGCGCTTTACTCGGCGTGGCAAAAGTATTTCGAACAATATTTTGATCGACCAATCAGAAGAAAGAAACATTTTCCTTCTGTTTCAGAACGGTTTTTTTATAATCCTTTGCGATTAATCATTTCGTCGAATAAATTATATAAAATATATGTTTAAAC
Source organism: Prenolepis imparis (assembly GCF_030444845.1). Lineage (NCBI taxonomy): Eukaryota > Metazoa > Arthropoda > Insecta > Hymenoptera > Formicidae > Prenolepis > Prenolepis imparis. Next base: position 8,225,934 of record NW_028141165.1, read on the forward strand.
AGATCCAGATTAAACACGGAATTTTATGCTATATAATTAATGCCAATTGTCAAAATAATTAGAGATTATAATAATAATACAATTGCAATAATAATACCGAATTTTCTTCTGGTATACTTCACTTATTTCGAAAAATAATGTGACAATATACATACGCAATGCTCTATCTTTCCTTTGAATCTCGACGGGGAAATATTAAATATTAAATATTAAATATGAATATTAATAAGGCCGTGGCATGTATGAACAATGTGAAACGGTTATTGTCGAATTCCTTTTCTAAACGCGATCGCGACTGGTATCGAGATATAATTCACACATTGATTATTACATTTATCGATTATTAAATTAGTGATAATAGACACGAAACTGTATTGTGATGATAAATCTTTATCGTTAATTATATATTAATAATATTCGAACCTACCGATATTCGTTGATGCGGTGCGCAAAATTTATGCTGTAAATTCATCGCAGTGCAATGATGCCAACTCACTTTAACCGATTAAAAAAAAACTGTTCTGAAGCAAGAGGAAAATATTTCTTTCTTCTGATTGGTCGATCAAAATATTGTTCGATACACTTGTCACATCGAGTAAGGCGCTCTATGTTAATCGATCTTTTCAATGATCGATTAATCGCGAAAGACTGATCATTTCTAATTAGACAGTTGGCATCACTGTGACTTCCCGCGTGAATTTCGTGCTTCGTGCGTCGCGTCCCGCGGATCGTAGCTTCGTATAATTATAATTGTCGCGTGCTGTTTTCTTAAATATGCGTCGCATATAATTAACGAAAGCGCATAAAATATGCGTACGATTAAAAGCGGGAGTGCCCAAGTATGAAAAGTCACGTACGATTAATGTCGGGAGTTGCGCACAAAGTATCGCGAGGTTAAAATCGGAAGTGCCGTATAGAGTCGCGTACGATTAACGTATATTTACGTCGGGAGTGTCGTTCAAATTATCGTGCGATTATTTTATTTTGCTGATTAATGCGCGCGCGTGATCGTATTTTCGCGAGCGTGTGTAAGTGCCAAAAAGACGCTAAAGAACAAATGAGGAGGAGGAGCATCTATATGTCGATGAGGAGGAGGTCCGGGTCCGGGGAAGCATCAGGCAACGGCGGAACAACCATGCGGTATGCAGATTATAATTAAAACAAATCTATATAAATTAATCTTGTATAAATATATAAATAAATTGTATAACTTATATAATTATTATTATTTTAGGTATATCGATCTTTTTTAAAACACGAAGGGGGGAGAGAGAGAGAGAGAGAGAGAGAGAGAGAGAGAGAGAGAGAGAGAGAGAGAGAGAGAGAGAGAGAGAGAGAGAACCACAGAAACCGCGAACGAGAAAATACTCATATCGACGCGATCCGGTATAGGTGCGACACGATGCGGGAAATGACGGATTATTAAATTAGTCGCCATGACGACCCGGTGGTCAAGGAAATGGATGACCACATGGGTCACCGGACAATCCAAGTTCGACGCGTACATTGAACGGTCAATCGCGACGATCGGTGCAGCAGAATGTGATCCACGTGTGCAGGTTCGGAAAACACCACGATCTTGTTCTCCCGGAAGATGTAATTAAAATCACAATCACAGGTGCCGACCGAATCCAGGTGCGATTTGATGAAAAATTGTCGGGCAGAGAAATAGCGACTCGATTCTTTGATATATCAGCCAGCGATCGTTTAGTGACTTGTTGACAAGCGTTCTTCATTATGAGGATGTCGGATATTATACTTGTCAAATAATTTCATCGGAGGTCGATTCGATAAATAATTATCACGTCGGATGAGCTAATAGATAGAGCGATATCGATAAACATTTCTCTTATTTTGTATAGGTATATTTAGATTTTTATAAATTTTTCTTGTCAAATACTAGAATGAAAGAAATATGTGTGTGTGTGTGCAATATTTATGAGAAAGATACAAGAAACTAAGTAGCTATAAATAGCTAATCAGCTTTGAAAAGAAATAGGTTTTGTATAATCGATAAAAGTACAAAATATAGCTAAAATAGATATTTTGCGGATAATGAAATTATTGATATATTTAAATAAAAATAAAATATAATATATAAAATAAATATATGAAATTAATAAATATAAAATTATAATATATAAAAATTGGTGAGTGCAAAAAATTGAATAATTTTCAAATAATATTGGTTTTCATTATTCTTGTAGAGATAAAATTTTTAATTATAAACTATTAATTAAACACATGAGTTAGTTATTGGAATTTTGGAGTTTTGTAAAATTGCATTTCACGTGAATTGCATTTTGAGTGGAAATTTCATCATTTGTTCAGCATAACATATTCAACATTAAGCGCATACTTAATATAGTGACGTTGAAGGATAAGCAAAGATAGTTTTAACGCTTGTATGAGTTTCGAAACTGTAAAGTAAAGGGACGTATATACATTTCTCGCTGGTTTCCGCGATTCGCATAAATGATTTAATATTTGACGTATTAACACTTCACCGACTTTGTATAGACCCCATTCGACCCCGGTTTTGTACTTTGACTCGTTGATTTTGATAAATCTAGCTTGTTCAAAATGATCACGAGTAGAATCAATGAAAAAACTCGAATAAATTTCTATAAGCAATTAAAATTAATAATAAAGCAAGGAGGAAGGCAGGTACATTTATTTATAGCTACGCATTTCATAGTGCAAATATTCCTCAAACACATTGTTTTGTAAAATTTCCTTGAGAAGTCTCTAAGTGTGTATTTTTATTATTAATTATTTAGTGTGTATTTTTTATTATTAATTACATTGCTTGTTGCTATTTATTTACTGCTTTGTGCAACAAAATGAAATATCTTTGCCTTATCTTCAGCTCCCGAAAGTTTGTCAGAGAGACGTATTTATTATCGAAGAATCGAAACGCGCAAGAATTTGACAGATCGAGGCGTATAGGCGAATTTATTCCGACAAATCTCGGAATTTTGCACAGAATCCCCATCGCGTGCGCAAATCGAGATACGAAAGCGTGCGTCAGATGTTTGCGAAAATTGCGCGAAACACGATTTCATCCTCGCTCACGTCAATCGTTCGTTCCCTGTTGCAGACGGAGCTTTCGACGTGATAAAAATCTTGCACCACATCGATTGGAAAACGTCAAGGATCTAGGAGGTGCGCCATGTTCTATCTGGACAGAAGAGGAGGCGCCGCCACAAAACACGACTCGTCTTCGTCAAACGAAGAGGAGGAGGAGAATTTCGGCTGGTTGCTGAACAACGTTCCGGAAATCGCGGTATCGCGCCACGGCAAGGATCATCCGTCATCCGGTCCAAGGCTGTCCTGTGTCGATTCGGATGATTCAGCGAACAGCCGCAGCTTCGTCCAGGATGTGTCGAGACAGGAGCAAGAAGAGAGCGGAAGCTGCTCGGAGAAGATCGAGTTGAGCTCGTTCTCGCGGGACGAACTGGAGCTGGATGTCGATCTGATTGAGAAAGACGCCAAGGAAACGGTGGACAAAAAGCATATTTATTTAAAAACAAAAATTTATAATAATATGATATAAATATAATTTAATACTTGAAGCGAAATATAAGAAAGATACGGCATTTACTAGAGTTATACGTCTTCGAGTATATTTTAAATTTTACACACATGATTCTCATGACACAATTGCTGCTGCGTTCTCGTACTTGCAGTTTCACTATGAATATATTCTTTAATTAATAAATAAATAAATGTGTGTGTGCGCGTGTAAAGTATCAGCGCATATTAATTTTGCACTTGTCGAATTCTCTCTGTTCATGTATTCTCTCTCCTGATGGAGATTTAATTTATTTACAGTATACACAATCTCTGTGCATATGTTGTTGCGCTTTTATAATTTTCTCTAGTAAATGTAATTTTTAATGATTTTTGCGTCTTCTATTTTGTTCGTCAATGTATTACGCGAATTGCATCCAATCCAATTATCGGACCACAAGACTATTCAGTTAATTAGAACTAAGTAAATAAGTGCAGAAATCGATATCACTTGCAAGCAATGATATATTATAATATTCTATAACAGACTAATTGTTTTACCACAAATTAATTTATATGTGTATAAAAACGATATATTTATTTATGTATATATAAACTAATTTGTGATAAAACAATTAGTCTGTAAAAAAATAATTAATGAATACTATATGTATATGAAATTTATATATATTTTGTATTAAGTTTATATATTTTTTGTTTTTTATACATCTACAAATATAATTTTTTTTATTTATATTCGTGTCAATCATAAAATGTTCGATATAACATATACAAAGAATTTCAATGACACGTTGTTAAAACCCGTATGATAGATGCAAAATTAATGAATAATTTCGACGACATGCAGAGTAGTTGGTCCATGGCTGAAGACGACAGCATAAGGGAAGAATCCAAAGCCATTTGCTACACTCCGGAAAGACTGATCCGATCTCAAGAATACAGGTTACTCGTACCGTCTCCTCGTCACCTTACCTTCTCACAAGCGAGACTCAGATCGGGGAACAAAAGCGGAGAACGGAAGTCTCGTCGGTGCCGAAAACAGCTGGACCGTCTCATCGATTCCAAGCAAATTGGTACATATATGAAATCTAACAATTCTCTCATTCTCTTTTTGTTTGAATCGCCCGAAGGAAATAGCGATAGAAACAAGCTTGTCCCTTGAACTATATAGTACCTCCCTTGTCCTCCCCCTTTCTGCCCCCAAACGGAGCCGGCCGCACCGGCACCTGACCTGACCTAATAAAGTTTCGCGGTTTACCGATGCGTGGAATCGAGTTGCTTGACGTATCAGATTTACTTCGTTTGCAACGTCGGAAGCTTCGTGCGCTTGCAAAAGATGCCGAGTAGCGTGAGACTGCAAAACTCTGCCGCTGGCATTGTTGTGGTCGGGCTTCGATCCTAGGTGAGACTCGATTGAGTCTGTCAAGACGAGGTAGCTGAAGAAAGTTAATGGAAGTGAGCTCTCTCTCTCTCCGAGACTTGAGCGATGATGCGAATTCGAGCTCGCTCGACATTTTCTCCCGTCAAATGTAAATAAAATTCTTAGGATATAATATCAATTATTATTTAATTGTCTCAAGTAACGTTAAACATTATTTAATTAATTAATAAAAATTATGCTCATGTTAAAACTAATAAGGTCTCTGCGCGAAAGTGTCATTATAAAATTAAACTTCTGGAGGCGACCCTTTATGAAAATAATAAGAGAGAAATGTTAATTAGAAGTATAAATAAGTCATAAATTTCCTTCTGTTAAACTTCTTTACACTGTAACTAGATGAATCTTCTAGTCCAAACTCCTAATATTGTCTCATTTTTATTTTCTTTTGTTTACTGCTCTTTATCAGAGTTTAATGAATACGATCAGGGAGAGAACTATATAAAAATATAAATAAAAAATCTACACCAGAAAATAAAATATACAAAAAATCATGAATGCAGGTGCAACGCAGCTAAGGACTCTTTTGAACTTACCTATCACGGGTGTAAGGACGCACGTGATTTCCTCGTCCAGTTTCGAACGGCCTGACGATGATTTTAATGCGTCGATGAGATCGAGCGATGATCATCCGGCCAAACGAGATCGCAGTGCGCGAAGTACGGGAACGATCAGCAGCAGCAGATCGAGTTGCGACAGACTGAATTCCACCGGGGACGACTGCAAGGATCTGTTGAGCAGGCCAGTCTCCCTCGAGGACACTTCCGGTATACAGAGCAACGATTGGAGTTTGGAGATGCAAAGCGAAGCGCGAAGCACGCCGATGTGTCTCTGCGACGAGCTGGCGATCGCATCGAGAGATCGATATATCGTCAATTTTGGAAACGTAAGTTCTTTTTACATACTAAGCTCTGGTTTTACATTAAAATTAAAAATCATTGAGCCTCTTGAAAAGTCAATTTTTAAAGATAACTAATAGATTATTGAAATAATATAAATGAAAAATTTTTTATAGAAATCTATCTCTTTAAATTTTTCCGATCGGAACAGATTGATTTGACTATAAATTGTCTACACAGACTAATACGAAATAAATTAAACCGCAGGACCGAGATATCGCCATCAATGAAGTAACATCTATCCTCGAGAATCTACAAAGCGATCCCGAAAAGGCAAGAATCCTCCTAGAGGAAGAGGATTCCTTATGCACGTCCTCTCACGACCGGTTAACCAGATTGGCTCTGGCCATAGAAACGGATGCTGAAGTACCGTCGACGGTTTCCGAGTCGAATAATTGGATACGCCATCTTCGCGATAAGATAGAACGGCTGGAGCTCGGCAATAAAGAGATACACCGAAACATATACGGTTTACGTACAAACTTTCAAGTAAGTATCTCGCGTTCATCTTTTTCTTTCTTCTTCAACGTGAAATTATTCGCAAGAATTGAATAGCTTTAGATTTTTGATGAATATAAATTTTTTATCAGCGAAATAACTTTTTGAAGAGATTATTCAATAGAGATTGCAGTTTTTCAAATATATATGTATATATATATATAATTAAGCAACTAATTAAAATTCTACGCAAAGAACTATTATTGTATATACGTGAATTTAAATGGAGAAGAAAAATGTACTTCTTTGTGTATATCTCGATTTCTCCATTTCGCGTTGACTGAACTTAATATATGCCTTATTATATGCTTAATTATAGTCTTTACATCTGCAAATTTTATATTAACAGTGCGACGAGAAGAAAGCAGTTGACTTGTCAAGTGATGCAACGAAGCTGATAGAAGACATTCATGAGTTGCGATATTTTGATGATCTGCTGAAGCTTCTAGAAGGGGAACTTGAAAGAATCTCCAATAGAAATTGGCCATTTGTTCTAGGACATAGCGAACCTCACGAAGAAATGAATCTAATCATCTGATTATGATCTCAAAGACCGCCGTAGATCTCGACAATCGTGATTACAATCTCAAAGATCATCGTGAATGCTCGAGGTAAAAGAACTTTCTTGGGTAAGAGAATGCAAATGATAGATTCTTACAACTTTTTCTCTTCGATTTTCCCGAGTTTGAGGTTCATAAAAGAAAAGCCCCTCTTTTTTCGGCTCGGTGACTTAAGTATCCGATGGAAAAGTCTGATGATCCAGAATAATTAAAATACGTGAATAATCTTTTAGAGTAAAATATGATTAGCACAAGAAATCGGATTGTAAGAATCTCGAGTTCTGTTCCAAAGCGAACGAGATGATCTCCTTTCAGTGCCAATTTCGTGATATTTTATCGAGGGCAAAATGAATCTCATATAATAAATAATTATTAAACTCGCGATAAATATTACAATTTAACATACACGCTACAAATCTCATTTTATATATTTAAAAAATTTGAGATATCTTTATAAAATTTCAATAAAAAATCAAGTCCTTATATTCACATATCTCTATTCTAAAAAAAAGAGAGAAACCAAATACATTTTATTACTAAACGATTTGTTATTTATAGATTGTGTATATATTTGAATCAACATATACATAGCACCGAGTAAAAAATTTCTAAGACAACACATTGTTGCTACATTCATCGTTACACATTTATCACATTAATTTTATTATTATATCACCGCGACTGGCGGCACTTTTTCCAATATAATTGCGTGTCCATAACTGCCGGCATCCTTAAATATCCGTGCCCTTATAAGCTAATTCGTAAATACTCTATTTACTTCGTAAATGCTACCTAGTACTCTGCTCTAATGCTGTCACTCTTCGATTCCATCTATAACACGAAGCGACACGCTCGCGCTTCTCCCGCGGAACGATCGCGACATCGGGAATCATCGCCAAGTTAGGTGACGTCGGTGCGTTGCATGTGCCTGGCGTGCTGCCGGGAGGAATCGTGGTAGGCGATTCCCGCGCGTAACATCTCGCCGTGTCGGAACACGTCGTGAGATGCGGAGAAGGGCGGCAAGGTAGGCAACGACGGTAGCAGACAGCTCAACATGCTGGCACCGCCGTCCGAGGAATAGATCCCATTGGTGGGTGGCACCATGGACACGTTGCATGTGGCAGGAGTGGATCCTGGCAGCGGATGTCCGTTTTGATCATTGGAACCTAACAGGCTCGAACACGGGGCTATCAAGTTCCCTATAGACAATAAAGAGATCTAGATTTGCTGATGCTGTACAAAGTAATAGGGTCTTGATATTTTTAGTATAAATAGATACATGTGTATGAAGCAATTAAAGTTATAAAAATTATAAAATTATACTTTTGATAACGAAGAAATGTAATATTTCAGAAACATTAGCCTGAAATATTTATCAATTATATTAATAGTAATTTGAAAAGACAAATATTTTATAAATTACTTTAAAAAATATTTGTCAACATTAATATATAATATGTTGGTGATTAAATATTGCTATTTCTAATATTTTAGAACGTGAAAAAATTACATTACAATTACATCGCAATGACGTTTCATAAAAATAGAACAAATATTTGCAACTTTTAGACCAACATGAGACTACATATTGCAAGGATTTAATCCGCGATAATATAATAAATGACAAAATCCGAAGCGCGAATATATCTCGATTGCAATCGCGCTCTCGCAAAACACTAACAATTATCAGTATTTATAATCGCGCAAATGCAAAATTTATATATAAAGACGAGACTTGTAAATTCACGTGAATATTCGCGTAATCGCTTTAACGAAAGCGATAAACCATTCGGTCCATCCGCTAATCCTTCGACAATACCGCGTGCATCGTATAATACGTATAAAGCATGACAGTAAAATTTTAATGTTCTTCATTCTGCAATATTTCTCCGTCGAATCAATGATTTACAACGAGTTCATTAGCGATAATTATTCTCTCCACATTCCATATATATATATATATATATATATATATATATATATATATATATATATATATATAAAACGGATATAAAGAATCTTTTTTATAATTCACATATATTACAATATTCTCTATCTTTGTCCAGCAATTTGTGTTTCCCTGTACAATTCTTTCCTCTATCTTGAGTGATTTGAAATGCAATTCACCTGGAAGACTGACGCTCGACGCGGAACTGACGGAGGAGGCGATCGATAGAGGCGTCATCATGGAAAAGTCCGAGGCCTCGGAGGATCTCGCGACGAGATGCGAGTCTATCCTGGCTGTCGGACGAACGCAGGCCAACGACGACAGACCGAGATCGCTGGACCTTTCCGTCCCCGCTCGCCGATGCCTCGCGTGTATACTGGACTTGCCGCTATTACCCAGACCGAAGTGCAGAAGCTCCAAGTGTCTTCTGAGATTTCTCGACTGGCGTAGAATCGCGCCGCATAACGGACACGACGCCGGCTGATCGGAAAGACTGCGTGCCTTCGATCCGTCCCCTGAAACGTCAAATTCCTCCGTCAAAGGCTAAGATAGACTTGAACACATCTCGGAAACATCGTGAGCTTCGTCTCACCTCGACTCAGACATCTCGGTGTCTCTGATACAGGTAAAATAAGCCGGGGATAGCAATGTACATGTGCGGCCAACGTTGTTTTCGTGAAAAATAACGCCACGTACAATATCACATACTTTATTTGCAAAAAGAAAAGAAACTAGATAATACATTATAGTATACCCGTTATCTTATATTTTCTCCTTTTTCTGAAATGCTAAACGTTTTCATATATGCACATACTATTGTCAACGGTCCACGCGTACACAGCAAAGTCCGTTATTACAAAATAGGAATGTGCACCTTGTGGCTGTTGTGGAAGATCCTTGGTTTCATTAAAAAAAAAAGTTTAAAAAAATAATCGTACTCGTACGTAAATACACAATTAGTAATTATATTGCTATTAGACCATTCCATGACGAAGGAATTAAAGAGGCAATAAAAAAAATGAATTGGACGAATTCGAATTGCACGCTTATAGGAAATCCCGATTATCGTATAAGCCATATAATAAAAGAATAAGAATCTTTTATATCTCACGATAGAATTTTTTTCGCTACACTTAAAAACTGCGATCAATTAATCCTACAATATTTTTACACTAACGCGTGGAAGATTCGTGCATATAAACTTAATGGCATAAATACACTCCGAATTAATTGATCTAAGTTAAATAACGCGCGTAATAATGCAAGTAATTACAAATAATTGTTCACATAAATGAAGAGCTGAACTATACAAATATATATAACGCAAGGCCTTCATGCTTTTTTCATCCTCACGTAACATTGTCATAGCACTCTCGAACTAAATCACCGTAACATAATCGAACAAAATCCGCAAGAATACGAAACGAATAATCAAAACGACGACGCTCGTACTCGTCTCAGGATGTTAGTCTCTCCTGCTTGTACATTTATCTGGCGATCGTTGGCGACGGGATGCTGCTCGGTGGCGAGACCGCGTTCTCAGATCCGTGTAGAGTCGGCGAGGGTAGGCTAGGTTTACAAACTATTTGCTCGCAACTGTTACTGCCACTGTCGGTCCCATAAGTCACCGATGACTGATCGTTATAACCGGGCAACTCAATCTCAGTCTTGATTTCAGTCTCAGACTTGATCACCATCGTTGTATCGGAACTCTGCGCCATCGCGGTCATCGTGGAGTTGTTACTGAACCGGTACTTGCACGAGGACAACAGGTGCCTGCGCAGATTCCTCGCCTGGCGCAGAGTCGCGCCGCAAAGCGGACAGACACCTGGACAATCGGATGCGCCGCGCGTCTTCGAGTTTCCGGCCTGAGTGGCGGCTAAACTGGACAACGATAAAGCGGATGGAAAACCCAAAGAGCTGTGAAACTGCGGTATGTGCAGCGGCGATAATTGCGTCGGCATCAATGGCTGCAAATGCGATTCGCTGTCCGAGATGTGATCCTGATGCGTCCCCTGATGATTGTCCGCGATGAATGATTCTTGAAGTCGCGGTGAATGACTGCCGCCCTGATGGTTGTTCGCGTCATTTCCAACCGGACAGTGGTTGCCCGCTGTTAACAGACACAAACACAATGTTACCATACGGGGCTGAACTGACGTTGCTTTAGCTTGCTTGCTTTGAATTTATTTCTCTCGCTCTCTCTTTCTCTCTCTCCCCCTTTCTCCCTCTCTCTCTCTCTTTCTCTCTTTCGCTCTCTCTCTCTCTTTCGGTCGAACGAATTGGAGGACGACCAATCAGAATTGCAGTTCAACCCGATCGATGGTTGTGCTTGTGTCCGTTTAATTAAAGCGAAAAACAAGGCCTACATATATGTACGGAGCCTCTCGTAAGCGATATTTGGTATAGTTTTATGAACGATTATTACTAAATATAATGCATCGGACACAAAACACAAGTGAAATTGCTGTTACACTTTTTACTATCTTACATTCTGCTTAATTATAATCTTACAATTATCGAAATTAACTCAACAATTACATGTGACATACGAATGTCTAATTAATGAATGAAGAAAAGTACGTCTGAAATAAATTATATAATATTTAAAAAATGAAACAAGAACACAAATATCTTTTTTATATAATATTTTGTTACAAAAACTAATCCAAAGAAAAAAAACAGAAAAATTTACAAAATCTCTGTCGCAGCTTATATCTTGCACTTTGTTTCTCGCTTGAGAGATAAAATTAATATAGCGGAATGAAATATTTATAAATTTACCTGTATCATCAGTCTGATCTGTAGCGTCATCATCCTTGTTTTCGTAAGGCATTGTTCTGTTATCATCCATAAGTCTGCTTTCGCTAGTGTCGGTAGTATTACTGGTGCAGGGCCATTTTCCGGAGGACGTGGACGACTTCCTCCTCTTTTTCCTCCGCTTCAGTGGATTGTACGAGTTTAGTGTCGCCCTCGACAAACTATCATTCGGTGTTGGTATCGCTGATGCAGGAACTTCTTCTCCACTCTAGATATAGATATATACAATTTGATCATATATTATGTAAAAAATGTATAGTTTATTCCGTTTTTCTATCAAAGACCAATGAATTGAAATGAATTGTATAAAAAATATACCTCTGTTACTATAGTTGGCGGTGTTAATCCATGGATGCACAAACAATGGGCGGCCTGAAGCAAGGAAGGCAACTGCGACGGTTCGACGCTTACCTCTCCCCGGTATACGAATTCTAACAAAGACTCCAAATCATCTGCCCCAATCCCTGCTAGCATGACCACTGGATGTTGGCACGGCGTGCTCTGTGAATAAAGTATATTATATTTTATTATTGTCAAATTTCGCAATCAATTTTCAAATTACACATTCTTATTAATCCTATAGGAATAATGACACAACCTTGAGAAGATCCAACAGGAACGGACTGGCTGCGCAGAGAACAATTTTATGCGCTGGAAAACTGCGACCACCGGCAGCCAAAGTAACATCCACCAAATCGCCATGTCCTCTCAACAGCTGCACTGCAGAGACCAGAGAGGAACTGAATTCTCCCCACGAGAGACTGTAGAGTTGGCTGCTGCTACCCATTTTGTGTTAAAGAGCAAAACTGTAAGAGAATATACTGATATAACTACTTAATTTTTCATTGTGCGTACAATTCTCACAAAATATACCACTTGTAAAGCATTCAATTCACACAATGATTCAACAAAACAATTACTGATTACTGTTTACACAAAAACCTGCATACCTCATTGTGGAACAAACCTAGAAACAGCTGATGAGGTACAATGCACAAAGACACACGTTGCAAAGTTTCCCTAATTAAATAATACTTTACACAGGAAAAAACGAGCACATTTCAGATTTATCCCGAGAATATATCCTCCAAGAAGACCAGCACGAAACAACGCATGCACCAATATAATCCGCTAGCTAACGGTAACGATGCGTGTGTGCTCGTCGTCTCCCCCATCCCAACGTTTCCTTAATTAGTGCCCCCACCCGATTAAACGCGTCGCGGCGTCGTGCCGCGAGTTAACCTAACAAAACGCAATCTGACTAACCTGTGTCCACGTAGGCCTCCTGTCGCGACGACGACGTCGATGCTGACGGCGACGATGACGATGAGGATCGCGGTAGCGATGATCTCTCCCGCGGATCGGCAGCTACGAAATCAGGTTGGAGAAAGTCGTACTCGCGCACGGGGTCACCCAGCCACATATAAGAGTCGAGAGTCCCTGACGAGATTCGAGCCGCACACGAACTGTCAAACGACGCGACGTCCTCGGAGCGGGAGCATCGCACGTGATGATCCTGACGTCGTGGAATTCCCTCTTGCGATTTACAACGCGGCACGCGACTTTCGAGGCGAGAGATTCAAACTGATTCCATACCCTGTCAGAGGAGATCGCGTATGCGTGTACATGCAGCGCGCACACACGCACGTATGTACGTCGCGATGCGCTACGCGACGCGGCGCGGACGGCGGACGAAGCGCGAAGAGGAAGCCGGAAGTTCATTAGAAAGCGCGCGAATCGTTCAATTTTGACTAAAATATTATACGTCATTATATGTCATTATGTCATTCGTGGGAGACTTATAATTAACCGTTATTGATTTATGATATCTTATTATACTATTTAATATTTATTATATATAATTTATAATTATATAATAATTTATTATATTATTTATATAATAATATATTTATATATAATAATTATTATATTATTTTATTTGTTCTATACAGAATACATTTCAAAAAGCATATACCTACTTCTGCCTCTCTTCCTTAATTAATATAAAAATTCATAATCATTTATAGTCATTCATAGTCATTTATAAATATATATTATATCTAAATATATTAATATATTTTAATATATATAATATATTTTATAAATATATTATTATATAAAATCATAAAATATAAATGTGTCTGTATATTATATATGCTCTTTTTCTCGTAGAGAAAGTAGATATTATTCGTTTATACACAGGAAGAATATAATCAGAAGAATATTGAAATAATTATTTAAATAATTATAAAATATACTATTTTTAAATTGTTTTATAGACAAATAGCAGTCGATTGGCCGATTTGATTACGACTTTGCTGTCAAGCCAAAAATGCTTTGACGTGTCGTATTTCGCCGGTGCGCGTGGCAACTCGGCGAGTGCGCATGCGCTACCACGTACTATCGTGTATAATTGACAACTCGCCAACAAGCTTTGACCGACGTACACTGTACATATATCTACTCCAGTCAACTCCAGTCAGTGCCTTTCGGAGTCAGCAAGGTATCTTGTGTTTGTTGTTGGCGCGTTGTTTGTGTCGTCGTTGATCGTCGCGATGTCGTCCGGCTGGGAATTGGTCAGCCGGAAGAAGGACAGAGGAAACGATAAGTCCAACAAGCTCACGAAGGCCGAGAAGAAGAAGTTTATCGAGAACGCGCCGAAAGTCGAGGACTTCTGTAAGCCATCTGTCATAACCTACTTGCTATGATTTTCCATAACTTGCTCCGATTTGTCGCAACTTTATCTAACAGTCGCAAAATATCGCTGTAAAAATTATGCGATCCAGGTGAACAGCTGATCAGTTGATTGGTTATGAGTGAAAAAAAAAAAACAGTCGCAATATGGTACTAATGTATGTACTTTTTTTGCAAACAATTCATTGTTTGTATGCCATTATACTTGTTACAAAATAATGTGCGATGTCATGCTTATGAGTTTGCGACAAATCATTTTAATTTATCATTACTTTATAAATAAACATTGATTTTTTGTCTCATATATCATGAAAGTTGTCTGACTAAATTCATGTATGATTTTAGTACCATTGAGTCAAGTGCAGACACTGTATGACAATCTGAATGGCAATAAGGAGAATAACAAGCCTGCTAAGGCACAAGGGAAAGAGCATAAGACAAAGGAGAATGAGGAGAAGAAAAAGCAGCAGCAGCAGCAAAAACAGCAGCAGCAAGCTGAAAAGAAGAAACAAGAGCCAAAGGAGAAACCTCCAAAAACTATAAAGGATGCATTAAATGCAGTAAGACTGCTTTTGATTTAAAATTTAGTTTAATGTAAGAGCATAGTTACTATTAATTTTTCATTATATCTGTGCACTTTTATTACATACTTTCATTAAATCAAATTAATTGTACTTCAATACAAAAATTTTTTTCACAAAAGCAAAAATATATTGAATTACTAATTCTTACGCAGATTAACGTGCAAGAGGTCGACGAACTTCTGACAACTGCACAAATCAGATATCCTGAAGCTCCCTTACTCTGGCTGAAAGAACTGAATGCTTTCCTCAACATCAAGATACCCATTAGCAAGGAAGACACGATATTCTCAGGAAAACCAAAGGATTATCCATTAAGTCTAGTACCTAAGGCGATCTCTTCTATTCTTGAACTGGCGGTGGAAATAGCAGGGCAGCAGACTATACAAGTTTTTTACGAGAATACTCTTACGGCGATGGCCATCGACATGGTCAAGGGCGTCCCCGTTATCGGACACAAGATATTTTTGCAGTTACTAGCGCATTTAAATCCCGAGATGACCGCCGCCAACATTCCTAAATTGACTAGCGTATGGAACTCTTACGAGAACAGGAAGAACATCGGCTTGTCCCTGTTGTGGGCTTGGTCGCAAGCTGGCCAGAAGAACCTGGCGGTCGGCTTGAAAATTTGGCACGAGGTAATGTCGCCGATGCTGGATACGAAGGGCTACGCCGGCTACGTCGTCCAGATTCTCAACGATCTCGTTTTCGGCCACGACAACGTTCACGATCTCAGTTTGGATCTGTACCTGACTATTATCATGAAAACCTATTCTGAAAAATTTCAAACTATTCAACCGGCGAATCTGGGAAAAGAGATTATTACGAGTTTCGACAAGTTGCGAGTAAGTAATATAATGTGACTTTTTTTCAAAACGTTTCGATTTTCATACGTTTAATGGCGTGTAAACGCAATGTATTTGTTAAATTTGTCGACACTTTTGAGTAACAGACGTATTAAATATTTTGCAGTCAATATTGTTCAGGAACAAGGATATAAGTTACACGAAATTTGAGATATTAATGGGAAAAGTATCGCAAAAGTCGGATCCGAACTACAGGCATGAATTAGTTAAGGCTCTCGCAGACTGCCTCGTCACTGAACCTCTTTGCTTTACTATTTGGAATTCAATTTATACCAAGCATTTATACCAATCCAGTCTTCTTCTATCGTATATCGGTGAGTGTCCGCGCATTTTTCATATATCATATATGTATAAATGAATAGATGCATTTACGCATAATCATTTTTTCGTAGATACGAATTTACCTTTGCAAACAAAGCTCAAAGCTAAGCACTTGAAAGAAACTCTCGGATTAATCCAAAACAATAATGAAAAGTGGAAAAAAGCCAAAGACGAAAACTTGGCGCTTGCATGCAAAAAAACATCTCAGGTGAGTTCTTTTATGCATTATTATATTTATATAAAATTTTATGCTCGTCATATAAGATATTATAAATACAAGTTGTGCTTTCAAAATATAGTATAGAGAGATAAATTTATAACTAAACTGCTGAAGAAAACGTGAACATAGCGCTAAATAATATACATATTTATTTTTATCAATTACGAAACATATTATCTGAATAATATATCGTATTTTCGATTATAATTTAGTGTTTTCCAAATTTTAATAATGAATATATATCTATTTTTTTATATGTAGAGAATAAAAGAATATCTGACAAACACAATTAATAATTGTCGCATAAATGTTAGTTAAAAAATTTTATTCGTTACACAAAAATTGTTTCTTTGTTATTACAGAAAAAGATAAACTTAATTATATATCTGTTTATTTTCAAAACGGGTGAAAGTTATAATTTTCCTTGCATTTACTTGACTATAGTGCAACAGCGATCGCCTATTTTCTTCATTATTGTACAAGCCGTGCAACGAGTCATAAAAAACATACGTATTGCTTTCCATGGAAGTCGTATTTATTGGTGTTTACAAGAGTTGCATGTATGCAGGCGTCAGTAAATGCGCAGGAGAGCGGCGGGAAAAAAATACTATAGCCCGTTATTAAAACCAATTACGTCGTAAATCATGAAGCGTGGCACAGTCGGCCTCTAACGAAGATTGCGTGCGCAAATAGGTAATAACGACCGTAAACTCTTTGCGCGTTGCATCTAATTAAATACGTTGCGTGTCTCTCTCTCTCGCGATGATACTTGGTACGCATAGAGAATTTACTCGCCTCGACGGACAGACAGTTATGAGCAATTAAACTTGGAGAAAGCATTTCTCCCCTTCACTGAATTCTGCATTTCTACGGATCGCGAATTTTCTCACATTTACCAGGCAAACGACTTTCAATTCATTATTACGCTGTAAATGCGACACAGATATTTTATATTTAATATAAGCTTGATTTCATCTTCTGTGAGTCTCATTTGATATCAAGGTTTCTTTCAATATTATCATAAAATATAACTATGTTTTAATTAATTTTTTTGTATTTTTTTACTTATCTACAAACGTATGTGCTTAAATATAAATATTAAATAATATTGTATATAAATTTTTTTTAAAGAAATAGAGAAAAAAATGTAAAAAGTTCCATGAAAGTGCGTGCAAGCTTAGAAAACGCAGTATATGAAAGTAAATATAGGAATTAAGAATGCAATTATAATAAATAGTGAAAGTGTCTCTCGGTGAAAGTGTATCAATTTTCTTAATCGATATACACGATAAGAAAATGATGCGTCATAGTCGATATAGACGTTCTTGTTCGCGAAGCAACGTATCGTCATTACTGATTAAAACTCGCGTAATTACGCACATCGCAATTTCCGTCAATGTGTGATATTCAGCTATAATAATCTACAATGCGTCATTCTTATGTCCCCGAGCACCACGTATACATGTGTATATCAACAAGTTGAACTCCATAGAGTCTCGATATCTATTGTAAAGTCTTCCAAGTTTTTACAATTGGTATTTCAAAATATATACGTGTATACATATGTGTGTATGTGTGTGTGTGTGTACTCTCTATCTCTTGACATCTGTCTGATCTGTCGCGTAGTGAAACATTCGCGTCGTAAACATCGTGTCACTTTATTTGACTTCTCCGAAGAGGAATGACTTATACACATACAGAGAGAGATCGAAGATCGCGCGAGTCGTGTAATTATAAAATTCAAACGAGATTATTGTTCTCAGTGTATTATTCTCCGGATAGAAGATCATAGTTCGCGATCGTGAGAAGAGGTGAATTTTACATTTATTTTCGCGAATATAATTTTTTTCGTACATAATATAAGATTGATTCGCCATTCGAAACGATCGCCTCCTCGTGATCGCAAGGAAATTGGAGATTCGCGGAGCGAAGGGACTCGCACGACGATCGGCGGTGCCATCAGCTGATCGGAGCCCGCTCGGCTCTTGACAGTTTCGTCCCTGCTCGAGGCGGCGGTTTGTTCGATTCGAACGAGCTCCATCCTCCATCGCATCTGTTCGCTCTCGCAGGTTAGGTAGCTGTTTTTTCGGGAGTGTACGCGGGACTTATTGATCGCGCGCGTCGCCCCCCTCATATACGACACGAGCGATCAGCCGCACGACATTGACACCGTTCGTGTCTCTCTGCGCGTTTTCTTTTTTTTTTCGAAAACACGTCGCGAGAAACGGGATCGGACCAGGTCCAGTATATAACGGAGCTAGCACATCTCGGTTTTCCGCAGGTGAGATAAAATTCCGCGCACATCTCTCGTGTGTATGTGTGTATACATGTGTCGTGTTTGTGTGTCTCTTATTCCGATTCATTCGATATTGTAATTATTTATTCATTATATTGTATGTATTTGCGAACCGAGATGAAAGCTCGAATTGTATTTTTTTTTCATGTCGATTTATCGATGTAATATCGATAAGAAAAAAGGATGTTATTGTAATTGTCAGCAGTCATCGTTAATTAATCAGTCTACGTAATCGTGGTCAAAGTCCTTTCGAAGATTTATAAAAAGTATACTATGTCTATATTTCGCTTCTGATAAACGCGATAGTCGCGATTATTTTTTGTAGATATGACGTCATTTTATTTATCACAATTAATGAAAATTCGTTCTTGCGTGCATGAAAGATAGCTTACGCGAGAAACATATGTTGGGAGAAAAACAAGATCTTTGTGTGGTGTTGGAGCAATCATCTTTCAATAGTTTGACTCAAATTTTACTTATTATTTACTCTCTTTCAGGCACTATCGAAGAAAATGACCTCTTCCACACGTCGCAGTTTTCCATGGAAGTCTGGCAGTTTCCTTCTGTTGCTACTCATTGGTGCTATCGTAGCATACGATACACAGAAACATGGCTCCTTCGAGGGTAAGAATCTCTTGCAAACAACAACACTAATCACTCTATTTACTTCTTATTTCATGCATATCTCATGCTTGTCGTTCTAAAAGAAGATTGTTCTTTCATCTTTTAAATTTTTACAATTGACATTTTATTGTAAAATTTTTGTTCAGAGGGAATTACAATCTCACATCGCCACACTTTTATAAAGTTCACAATGGCATGACCACTCAAATTATGGTTGACTGGAGAAAATTTCCATTGCTATCATAAACATCATGCCCATAATTACTTCTATCTCTCTGTACTAATTTCTCTTAATTGGAGATACAAATTAATCCTTTATTTGATTATATATTGGCATTTATGTATTATAGCGTCCCAAATTGGAATGTTCTTGAAAACTAACGGAATATTGAAATATATAGAAAAAGCATGGACTACTCTAAAGTTATATTGGTCCGCAGGACACAAAGCAATTAAGGATAGCTCACCAGAATATTACAAAGCTGTTGTAGACTTAAGTACGCCATATATTAAATTGGCTGGTGATGTCTACCTTATAACGAGAAATATTTCAGTTAGACTATATAGCAATGTTGCAGCATATGTCGAAAAAAATATACCTATAGTTTTCGACACAGTAAGTCTAATGGAAATACTTTGTACACAATTATTATAAGACTTATGTATAATAATTCTCTCTCCTCTTCTCTCAGATTGAGTATTACGCTCCAGGTATCATAGACGAAATTAAATCTAAAAGTCTTCAAGGACTGGAGTTTGTGAAAGTTTCCTGTATTCTGATTGGAGAGAAAGTTATTGAACATTCCAGGGCAACGATACAATGGATGAGTACTCTGCGTTGATACCACTGCTT